>NW_027262572.1:0-27152 GCF_902827115.2 Pseudochaenichthys georgianus
TTTGGAGTGGATTCAAATGACCAGGGTTAGGGTTAACTTTCCGAATGCTCTTCTGGTTTTCCTCTGTTTATTTTCTGTTCGTCTGCAGGATTACAGAAAAGCTACGGATCTGATTGTAATAATACATTGTGGAAAGATGTTGCATGTGCCAAGGAAGAACTAAAAGTATTCCAGAGCAAAAACATAGAACAAGGCTGATACATGCATATCGTTTTGACATAACAGAACAATTGCACATACAGTTTAAATGCTTTTCTAATTGATACATTGGAACACTCAACTCGCCTGTCTCTATTGATTTACCATTGGCATTTGATGTCTGCAAAGAATCCAGAAAGAGTATTATATCTTTGTGAAATAGTCATTGCTGATGATGGAGCTCGAGTTTAGAAACCAGTTGAGCATTACTTTTCCATACAAATACAGGAGTTGATGTTTTCTTAACCATATGTATCAGTGCAATATTATCTATGATTTATAGATTTATTTTAAAGCAAGATAAAAAAAAATCTTTGGCACCTGTCATTTTGACTAATAAAAACAAATTGCTGCCACTGCTACACGCCAACTCACATAATGCACACTCCCATAATTAGACATGCCATAATTGTCAGAAAAAGGATCCACCAAACAAACGTTTCTCCTAAGTTGACCAAGCCAAACATTACGTGTGCCCTAATTCAAACCAGCCAGCTTGATGTTTACTAGTGTGGAAATCAGCAGTTGTTGAACTGAGCAGGCCTTGAGCGTGAGACTTCTGTGGTCACCAGTTGTTAAATGTAGTTTAAGGCCTGTGGTGAAAATAGACATGCAAGTGTGTGTTTAAAGCTCCTAATAACTACCAGTGTCTGGGAATGCAGAGGACATGTGGTGGACAGACAGACAGACAGACAGTCAGCTGGCTGGTGTGTCGGTCTGTCCTTTTCACGCTATGACGTGTAATGTAACGAGGAGCAGAGATGAGATGATGGATACCAGAGGAGTGATATCATCTCTCAGGCTCGCATGTTGCCCGTATGATTGTATTATTTTACAGTGACGGCTGTATCGAAGTCCAGGTGCTGTAAATTACCAAACATCAATTCACTTGTCTATGTTCTGAACCATGGTGGTGAGGGATGACATATTTGTATAGGTGGACCCAGAAGTAAAAATGGCAAGGGTTCTCTTGACTGAAAGCTAATGTGATTTTTTCTGTGACGAACAAACGTCGTTATAATACGTCCACGTTTTTTACAGCAGAAACATTTTCGCATATTGATACCACTTTGTTGAAGTGTAAATGCAATCGGCAGAATCAATAGCCAACAATTGGCTATAAAAGAAGTTCTTAAGAACTACATGGTTGTTGCATGACTTCACATCACAATCACTAAGCTAAAGGCAGACTTGTAATGGATTCGAGAAGATGACGTTTAGTGGTCTCATCTAGTCTAGCAACCGCCATGGTTATGATACTTAAAGAGCTTACGAAATGCTTTTAGCACCTGTTAGTGGGCTTAGTATATGATAGAGGTTGCATTTGTATTGTGGAATGTGCCATATGATTTTTTTATTATTGATCTATTTTTAATAAATCACGATTATAACAGCATACAAAAGTTGTCAGTTAGTAACAATCGTTCGTTGCGCCGGAAACATCAACTTCGGCCATTTCCGGCGGTGACGTCATGAGTGGAACACAGCTGAGCTCAGTCCCGTTTGAATGCATTGAAGGGCCAAATATTACGACAAAGGATGCACAGCAATAAGACGCCAAGAATAATTGGCAAGCGATATGTTGTATGGGGATGTGGGGCCGTCTCAACATCTGGTTATGGGATGTTTTTGTGGCCAAATAATGATCAAATGTTGCGTATATGGACAAAACAAGTGCGTCGTACGAGGCGGATGTTTGCTAGACCAGGTAACCCGGGGTCGATGAAACCGACGATGTGTGGGGCAGCACATCAAGAGATCGTGTTTCGAACAATCAACAATGCCCGCTAAGGAGAGAGAGTAAACGCTTTCTCGAAGGTTCGTTTTGCTTTCTTACAACGTTACGTTAACTCAACCTTACGTTTGCCATGAGGCTATGTTACTTCCCTTAAGAGCTAGCTGTCTTAGCTAACAACAGTTAGCAGCTAACGTTTTCTGCAGTTTGTGTTTCCACTGAAAAACGTGATGTAGTTATTTAAGGGTAAGTTAACTAAACGTTATCTTACAAGTAGAGAAAGTTAAGTTGTGTTTAAAATCGTCAATGTAATGCACGTTAAAGGTTTTGTGTTGAGCATGAAGTTAGCTTTACTGTAGCTCACCAAAGGTTAGCATGTTAAGCTGCACTTTCTGTGGCAGCTCGCTTAATACAAAGAGGGATTTTGTGCTTCATTGTAAACTTTTCTTACAAATGTGTGTTAATCTACCTGAAATTGTAGGGACAGTTTTTTTCTACTCAACTATACAGACCATTGTTGAGGAGATGCAAAACATACTGTAAATGAGTTGGGTCTGACATACATGTTACTTTGCTGCTAAAAAATGAAACATTATCAGATGAGGACATCACCAAAGTGTGTGAGTCTGTCAGGGGATTTGATCTGTTCTTTGCATGTCGTACAGGGCCTGTACACACTGCTCTGGTATGAATTAAAAATATAATTGTAAAATGTATGTCTCTCGCTCTTGTCATCATTCAGGCTTTGCATTTGAACTCCTATGACTGGTTGCGGACTTGAAGGGAACGACTCCATAGCCTTCCTGACATCCAGGAAAAAGGTGAGATTCTAATCCATTTCAATGCCAACAGCCAGTCATTGTTTTTAACTTTTTTAATATGATTTATTTGGGGAATTTCTGTTTTATTGGATAGTAGAGATCTACTGGAACCTAACACCAGAGAGAGAGAGATAGAGGGAGGAGATGATATGCAGCAAAAGGCCGAGCCGGATGGTTGCTGCTCCGTGTGGAGCGTGTTCTATCAGGTAAAGCACTTTGGTACCCAGTTATTTATGGTATTGAGTTTGAATTTAGCCTTTGGAAGGTCATTTCCGACAGTGCATTGTAAAGACTGAAAAAACATTTATTTGTCTCAACATTCCTGTAATAATTTGTTTTTTTATTGTTGATATTGTTTTGTTCTTTATTTTTGTTGTGAGAATCACTTTGCAATTGTGTAAGTGCTATATACATAATTATACTAATATTATTGTTGTTACCATCATTACCATTATTAAAAAAATAAATCTTTGTTTTCTTTATTTATCGCTGCAGAAAGGATCATGCCAGCCCACATCAAACACCTGATCAAGAACTTGTGAATCTTCAGGCAGAAAAGATGAAAACACCTGTTCAAAGTTCCAGTTTCCTGTACATGGAACCATGCCTGTCCTCTGTTCCACATGTCTTCAGTCAGTCCTGAGGCCTGTACTACGAAGCAGGATGTTCTCTTCGCGGCTAACTTCAGGGAAAACTCCGGCTTTCCGGTCCTACGAAGCTGGTTCTCTTTTTAGCGGGCTAGATCTCCATGGTAACTTATGCTGAACGGCTAAACTGCCCCGGAGCAGGTTAGGTTGCAGGCTAAGAGCTCAACTCAGTGAAAGCACTGCCTGCTGACCAATCAGAGCTCAGTGTGCGGAGTTTAAAGCGATCAAGTCACAGGAGAAAGGAAACACAGAAAAGCTGCCGTTGCAGGAAAGACGGCCGGCAAAAATCACTGACTGTGTGAACATTAATAGAATATCACCTCCATCTTCAGAGCAATCTGACTATTATAACATTAGCGTTAAGAAAGCTTACTTAAATATCTGCCACAACATAAGTAACCGGATCAAAGTAACATTAAGTACAGTCCGCGGCATATCACTTCATAATGTATCATATATCTCCTTATCTGAGTCAGCTGAGCCGTATCTGGCCGTGCAACACTCACAGCGTCACATGCTGGATGCAGAAGTATTATTTTAAGCAACACATAAAGTTGAGGAAACACTCGAGTCAAATGTAATGAAAGTCAGATGGTGTGTTAGACGGGGCAGTGATATCATGAACCTGTTAATGTACGCATTCAAACACTTGTTCTGTTCCCAGCTGTGTTCACCGTGCAGCTGCAGCTCTGTGGCTTTGATCCTGATCAAGTGTTTAAGTCATGGATGTTTAAAGTTTAACTTCTTCATATTTGACTAGTATTAAAGTGCACTTTTCATTCAGGAAGTATGACGCTGCGCTGTCGGTACGCTTCTCCATGTTTGTGATTGGTCGAATGCTCCAGATACCACCCCTTTCATGTGAACGCGCACCTAACTAGATAGGACACGGCTGGCTTGAGCGATCCACTTGATAACCCGCGTCGTAGGACCGTTTAGCGAGAGCACGTATGTTTTGGATTAGGCCAACCGGCTAACTCAAACATATCCAGGTTAGGTTGAACCGGCTTCGTAGTACAGGCCTCTGGACCCTATGACTCGGACACTAGTTCTACCAAGGCTTATTAGAGGTAAGAGTGGTAGGAGAGGAGTGGAGTTATCTTTGTATTTAGGCTGCAAGTCGACAAAGGTGATCAGATGCTAATAATGATCCGATTCATTTGATATTGATTGTCTGCCAATACCGAATCCTGATCCGATTCTTCTATTTCCCAGATAATACAGCTGCACCGTGTACACTAGCTCTATTTGTTTTTGCCATTGTAATTCACCATAAGAAATTGTTGACTGTAACGTCTAGACTCTATGCCAACCAACTGTAATTTGTAATGTATTATACTTTAACGGTTCTGGCAACCACAGCAGCCCAAATGTTAACGTAAATATTAAGTTTTCTTTTTACAGTGTACTTATATCTGTACATTTCTTTTCAGTTTGTTTCAAGAAGTGGCTTCAACAGACAGAAGTGCAGGTCAGATTGGGAAAGGCTGGACGCTACACAACGGGAAACATTATAGACATGAACAAGGAAAAACAACAAACACTTTCTTTGTTGCCTTGTTCTTATCATACATAGTGTTACGGTTTTTGTTACCATTTAAATATTGAATTCTATGTATTACTTTTATTTTAAATCAAATGCACCGGTTTTAGATAATATATTTATTTTGATGTGTAGGTTGATTTGCAGGTTGGTTGTTATTTGTATAATTATTGTATTGTTACTGTGTATTTTATTATATTAACTAGCTATTTATTAAATTAAAATACTATTATGAACACTATACAATGTCTTTATTTTGTAGATACCAGAATACATGACACAATGAATCTTTGTAATATATTTATGTTCTCTTGTTTAAATAATCATACCAGTATTTAATGTATGCTGGTCACCTGGAATCCTGGTAAGCTCCCAGCAGGGTATATTTAATACTATTATTAAACATAAGCTGGTGATAGATGGATAAACCAGCCATCCTGGCCAGCTGAAGTGTCCAAAACCCCTCTCCAGCCAACCATTCCAGCCTAATATATACTGGCTGGTCAATTTACAACAGCCTGACCAGCTATATGTATCTAAACTGGTTATTTCAGCAGAGTCATTATTATTTATTTACTATTTTTTGAGAATCTCTGAATTTTAGTCAAATGTATATACCAGTCTCTGTTCTGTTGCCGCATCGGATCTCCGCCAAATGAGTCTTGTCTGTCACTCGATTCTGTCTCCAGAGTCCGACATCAGCCACAGAGGTAGTGTATTATTCAACAGGTGTTCTACTCGTGACGTGCGTGACGTCACTAACCGGCGAAAGCTGTTTTGTTCGGAGCGGTCGTGTAACATCGGAAGTGAGCATGGAAAGTTGTAATAAACCACGATTTATAAATACTGCGGGCATATTGTCATGAATGACATGATTTCCCATTAATAATAGTATATATATTATCGTAATAAGAACAGTATTGTCCTTCATTTCGTAAGCTCTTTAAAGGCTCCAGACATTTACGAGTAGGGTATTTACTGAAGATTTTATGTTGTAGAAATTAAATATCAAAATCATTTATGTCACACATCTTACCAAAAACATGTTAAAATGGCTGACTTTGAGACGAGGGAACTGCCAAAATGCTAACTAATTTCTGGGTTTTAGGACTCGTTCCTGCACCCCTCCACCACCTAATCTTTCTAAAACCCCTAAACAAAGCCATGTCCAAGAAGTCAGAGTGATCAAATGGTGGTTATGGTAAATGTATGTTGCAGTATATTACAACAGGATAAAAAGTGACTGTGGCTGTTTCACATCAAAGCCAGTGTGGTTTCAAGTTCCAGATGGTCTTATATACTGAGAGGTTTCAGTTACATATGCCATTTTACAAAAGTGTTTGCATATATCTGGTGGTTTGTGTGTCCATGGCTTATCTCAGACCATCCTGAACCAACCTGCCTCGTATTCTTTGTGCACATTATTCACTGTGTGTTGCGGTGATTCACATTGTGTTATTGACTGCTGACTTCTCACTTTTCGACACGGGCAGCTCAGCAAGTGTTTAACAATGCTGTAATTAGGGCTGCAACAAACGACTAATTTGATGGTCAATTAATCTATCGATTAATGAAACGATTAATCGACTATTCGGACTATTATGCCTTGCACAATTTCTCAAACGCTCTTATTTAGCCATCAACTTTTAGATTTAGCTTGAGGTTGTTTTAGGCATGTGGAAACTAACAATGAAGACAATAAAGATGAATACTTGATTCAAAAATACATATTATTAAATTAACTAAACAAATTGTTTACAAAATGAACATTGCTTTTTATTTAAATTAAATAAATAATATTTCACATCAAAAGAAACAACAGTGTTTTAACAAATAATAAATAATGTGATGACAGAATTGTAAACAGAATAGCTGAAACTTTAACAAACTAACTAATTCAGTTACCTCAAATCATTACCCCATGTTTATATATATAGTTAACTCCATGTGTTGCTGCTAGCATACATAACACCTGACGTGGAAACGTTACTCGTGGATGGGGCTACAGAGCTACTAGAAAGACAGTCGAACCCGGTGCATTTCTCCGTCTGGATGTGGAGCACTTTTGCTAAATGTTTAGACAAATTGCTCGTGTAACCGCCCTTACATGCTAAACTCTTATTGCACTTTTGGCAACGAGCATCGAGATGGGTAAAGTTTAACCACACCTCGGAGCGCGTTCTCTCCGCCATCTCCGCAGTGTGTTGCTGCATGTAGCAGCCGCGTGTGTGTAAACTGCCCCGACTCCTCCCACACAGACCAGGGAGAGAGATCTCCTCTGATCGAAAATACATCATAGACGCATTTGTTTGTCTTTTTAGTTTTTACATATTATAAACGAGCTGGCCACACTAAGACTCCGATATAATGTTTTTGTATCAATAATACATGACAGACTTCCGGTTATGGCGCGGTGTTGATCAGACGTAGTTCAGTCGTCGCTCTGCCCTAATATTGTAAATTAACTATTTTGAACACGGGAGGTAAAAGGAAAACGCATTTTACACAATCATAACGTTGTTACTAATGCCTCCACGCAAGAAAACAACTAAAAAGGACAACGTTTTGGAAACTTTATCCGAAGAAGATTGGCCACCGCTGTCTCAACCTGGCCTTACTCCCGGCATGGAACACGAGGCGGGAGAAGAGCTGTCGCAGGATAAATCCTCAGGTGAAATTCTGAGTGCAATCAACAATTTAAAGAAAGACCTGAAGGAAGACTTTGCATCAAAATTTAATACGGTGATACACTCAATACAATCTATCGAAGGCGAACTAAAACAATACTCTGGCCGATTAACGGAGGCTGAGGAGCGGCTTGGAGCGGTGGAAGACGATACCTCAGCGCTGAATAAAACAACGAAACATCTGAGACAACAGGTGGAAAGCTTGGAGGCGAAAATGGAAGATCAGGAAAATCGTAGCCGCAGATCTAATGTGCGACTGATAGGCTTGCCCGAAAACGCTGAAGGGAAGGATGCATGCACCTTTCTGGAAAAATGGATCCCTGAAATTATGGGTGCCGGTGTTCCGGTTTAACTGGTTCCCCGATCAACTGGTTGACAGATGTGGGGGCGTGGCCTTCGACTGAAATACACATTTCGATCGCTTCTTCTGTCGTCTACATAAATCTTTTGGTATATTTGGCTGGATAGGAACACTTTGATGCACATTCAGTACCAGTGTGTGAGGTTGTGGTTACGATGGCGATATCCGGACGCGAACAGCGAGGACTACAAAAAGAAAAACGAGTTGACATGGGCATGTCTGTTCAAAACATTGCTAGCTCCAATAAATAATTTAAACCAGCTATTGTTGGCAGACTTATTACTGAATATCGTTCTTAATGTGATACCAAGTCCATCTGAGACCTGTGTACACCTTCAGACAGCCTCCAAGTGAAGCACACGTTGTTTACTCACAGTTTGAAAGCAGCGTGGAGAAGTCTTCAGCTGTGTTAAGCTGTGATCCGCTCGAATAAATCCTTAAAACCAGATATTGTTGCCCGAATTATCACTGAATATCGTTCCTAATGTGATACCAAGTCCATCTGAGACATGTGTACACCTTCAGACAGCCTCCCAGTGAAGCGTACGTTGTTTACTCAGAGTTTGAAAGCAGCGTGGAGAAGTTTTCAGCTGTGTTAAACTGTGACCCTCTCAGGTAAACTGTGACCCTCTCAGGTAAACTGTGATTCGCCCAGGGAAAATGGTATCCGCCCAGATTAAACTGTGTTACATCTTCTGTGGCTATCTACCAGCGATCATGTTTAATATGAAAGACACACACATATATCCCTTATAAAAACGGCATTCTGCAGCACTCATCCAGATCAAATGTGACTGTTAACTCGTTTTGCAAAGATAGCAGCAGAAATGTCATTGCTGCATGTGCAGGGATATTTAGACTTTAAAATGCTGATGGGTCATTCATCTTGGTCTCGGCAAACAATATTAGGAATCTTCTATTCCAACTACATAATATTCAGTGTCCATCAACATGAAAATAACAAAAAAGTTCATGCTGGACTCAAACCCGAGTCCCAACAGCAAAAGTCACTCCAGCCCTGCACGTTATGAGTGCGCCACGGATCAACACGACATATTGAACCACCACACTACAATATTTTAGATTAACCTTGTTAAAAAGTTCCAGAAAAATGCAACCCGACCATCATTTATAATGTGAGCGAATGTATGTACACTTTAAGCCATAATATACATATTATAATATAGTATACTGACTGAGGTCTGTATCAAGCCTCATTAAGACCCACCGAGATCAGATATCCTTGTTTATACAAGTATAAACGGGTATCAAATCGACATCATATTAATAACGATATATGATACAAATGTAAGACTGACAACACGAATAGTTTGTAAAGGATTTATTGACGTTAGAATTATTAACAAAGCACTTATATACTAATAAAGGAATGGCTTATCTAAAGCCAGTTGAGTAGCACTTTAAATATTTTGGCTCTATGAAACCTGATGTACTTTATGATTATGTTTTCTTCAAGTTTGTATCTTCTTGGTCTTATGCACTTATTGTAAGTCGCTTTAGATAAACGTGTCAGGTAAATGCAATGTCATGTAATGTAATTGACGTGAGTGTTTTGAACACTGTTATTTTATTTTTGATTCTCTGAGAAGTATCGTGTTGATCTGTGGCGCACTCATAACGTGCAGGGCTGGAGTGACTTTCGCTGTTGGGACTCGGGTTTGAGTTCAGCATGAACTTTTTTGTTATTTTCATGTCGATGGACACTGAATATTATGTAGTTGGAATAGAAGATTCCTAATATTGTTTGCCGAGACCAAGATTAATGACCCATCAGCATTTTAAAGTCTAAATATCCCTGCACATGCAGCAATGACATTTCTGCTGCTGTCTTTGCAAAACGAGTTAACAGTCACATCTTATCTGGATGAGTGCTGCAGAATGGCGTTTTTATAAGGGATGTATGTGTGTGTCTTTCATATTAAACATGATCGCTGGTAGATAGCCACAAAAGATGTAACACAGTTTAATCTGGGCGGATCCCATTTCCCCTGAGCGAATCACAGTTTACCTGAGAGGATCACAGTTTAACACAGCTGAAAACTTCTCCACGCTGCTTTCAAACTCTGAGTAAACAACGTGCGCTTCACTGGGAGGCTGTCTGAAGGTGTACACGGGTCTCAGATGGACTTGGTATCACATTAGGAACGATATTCAGTGATAATTCGGGCAACAATAGCTGGTTTTAAGGATTTATTCGAGCGGATCACAGCTTAACACAGCTGAAGACTTCTCCACGCTGCTTTCAAACTGTGAGTAAACAACGTGTGCTTCACTTGGAGGCTGTCTGAAGGTGTACACGGGTCTCAGATGGACTTGGTATCACATTAAGAACGATATTCAGTAATAAGTCTGCCAACAATAGCTGGTTTAAATGATTTATTGGAGCTCGCAATGTTTTGAACAGACATGCCCATGTCAACTCGTTTTTCTTTTTGTAGTCCTCGCTGTTCGCGTCCGGATATCGCCATCGTAACTACAACCTCACACACTGGTACTGAATGTGCATCAAAGTGTTCCTATCCAGCCAAATATACCAAAAGATTTATGTAAACGACAGAAGAAGCGATCGAAATGTGTATCTCTGTCGAAGGCCACGCCTCCACATCTGTCAACCAGTTGATCGGGGAACCAGTTAAACCGGAACACCGGTTCGTTTGCAGCACCGCTCGCTATTGAAAGGGCGCACAGAGTTCCATCTGGCAGACCGAAGCCAAACGCACCGCCTCGAGCACTTCTGATTACGTTCTTAAACTACAAGGACAAAACCAAAGTGATGTCGGCTGCATATGAAAAGGGTAAAATCCACTTTGACAAACATCATATCATGTTTTTCCATGACGTCGCTAAGGAGACGGATAAAAAGCGCAGGGCCTACGATGGAGTTAAAACGAGGTGCAGAGACATGGGTCTACGGTATGGAATACAATATCCATCCTCTTTCCGAGTGACACATGACGGCAACTCTCACCTCTTCGCCTCTCCTACGGATGTACACACGTTCCTGGAAAAGATCAAGGAGAGGCCCAGAGATTGAACAGTTCCGTGAAAGCACCTGGTGAGATTACCATAAAGAATGGCCTGCAGTATATTACTTGTTACTGTAAAAGGACTAAATCTACTATATACACTGTCAAAGTAAAGGTTTGTCTTTGCAGTATTTAGCAGTAATAATATGTATGTAGGCTATACACTGGTATATAGCTGTTGAAGAAGTGTGTTTTCTGTTATTGATACTGTTAAGAATTGAATAGGTGCTGTCCTTGAACGGTTAAATCTAAGTTATGCCTTTACACTCCCAAATTCACATTTTATATAATTTTTATTAGATATAAAACAAATTCATAATCCACATTTTAGATCCTATAACAAGGGCAGCTAAACTCAGTGTTTACTTATGAATACATTTTATTTTAAGAGCTGTAAACGTGCTGCCTAGTGAATGAAAACATCGACAAAAAGTGAAATATTTTATAGAAGTGTTTTGTTTTTTTCATTACCTTTGTTAACATTTCTATAATTTGTATGGAAGTTAGGACGGAGCGACACTTTAGGGACTTGTTTGTGGACATTTATTCTGTTCCTCAGTTTTGTGGACCAGATAGCTCCATGATTAGAGTCTTTAGGAGAGAAAGGGATGCTCATCGTTTGAGCAAAGGGAGGGGTGAGGTTCGTTTGGGGAATTTCACATGGGGTGTTTTGTTTTATTTGTTTTATGTCATGGTGTGTTTATTTTCTGTTCATATTGCGGTCAGCAAATGGGGTCATGTTAAGCAGTCTGATAGGCAGTTTTATTTCAGTCAGGTGTTTATGGAATTTTGTTATTTTCTGTTTCTTCTAAATACTGTTGTATTTTTGTTTAGATAACAGAATATGACTTCCAATACAGAATTTAAGATAACTTCATGGAATGTACGTGGGCTCAATAATTTATCGAAACTCAAGCAGGTGTTAAATAGAGCTAAGAGGTTGAATTCCAAAATACTGCTTTTACAGGAATCGCATTTGCCACTGTGATATTCATAAGATCCAGAAAAGATGGAATGGTCAGGTCATCGCGGCCTCCTATTCTTCCCATGCTAGAGGGGTGTTAACTCTTATTCATAAATCCATTCCTTTTAACATAATTAGGACTATCTCTGACCCAAGAGGCAGATATTCCATCATTCACGGCACCCTTCTTACAGAAACCTTGAATATTGTCAATATATACGGCCCTAATGAGGATGTTCCCTTATTCTTCAAAAACATTTTTCTAACTTTATCCTCCCTCCCAGGCCATTATATCATAGGGGGAGACTTCAATTGTGCACTAGAGCCCAGTATAGACAGATCAAGGGGGACAGACCTGTCTCACACCCAAACAAGGAAAACCCTTAAACAACTGATCCAGGATTTTAATTTGTGTGAAGTTTGGAGGTCATTTAAACCAGCTTCCAGAGAATATTCTTGTTTTTCCGCCAGTCACCAAACACACTCACGTATAGACTATTTCCTGGTTTCTATGGGTCTTATGTCAAGGATTACAAAATGTTGGTATGACAGTAGGGTCCTCTCTGACCATTCACCAATTTCATTATTGTTTAATAACTCTGATCTTGTTATGAATCCACCTAGGTGGCGTTTTCAATCCAGATGGCTACAGGATAGAACATTTGTTGAATTTGTAGGAATACATATTGACCTCTATTTTAGCATGAATACTAACGAAACCTCTCCAACTGTACGCTGGGAAGCGTTTAAGGCATACATTAGGGGCATGCTTATTAGCTATTCTAGCTCGCAGAACAAAGCCTTTAAATCCAAATTAAATTCACTGGAGGGTTGTATTAAAGATTTGGAGGATAGGATTGTTACCCAAGATTCCCCAGAACTGCAAGCAAAACTTTTGGTCCTAAGGACTCAATATAGTGAATTATCAAGTAACCAGACAGCTGCTAGCTTACTAAGATTAAAACAAAGCTACTACGATCAGGGAGAAAAGGCGGGCAAAATATTGGCTTGGCGTATTAAAAAATTGCAATCTGAAAGGGCTATCAACAGCATTAAAACAAATGGTAAATTAACAAATGACCCTGCAGAAATAAATAGGGCTTTTAAAATGTTTTATGAAAAACTTTATACATCCGAACATGAAGATTCAGGCCAACAGGAACATTTTATAAGTTCATTAGTTTTCCCCACTATTTCAACTGATTCAAAAGGAAAACTAGACCATATCATAGGAACTGACGAGCTTTCAGAAGCCATAACCAGCATGACGGGGGGGAAAGGCGGCTGGTCCAGATGGTCTTCCTATAGAAATCTATAAACGATTTAAAGATAAGCTACGACAGCCTCTTTTGGATATGCTGTTGGAGTCATACGAAAAGGAGGACCTACCACCATCTCTTAGAGGGGCACTAATCACTCTGATGCTAAAACCAGGAAAGGACCCCACTGACTGCATCGTACAGACCAATCTCACTGCTTAATACAGATAGCAAAATGTTATGCAAGACGTTGTCGAGACGCCTAAACAAACTACTGCCTTCCATGATTAAAGATGATCAAAATGGTTTTATTCAGGGAAGGCAAGCTTTTCATAATGTTAGAAGGGTACTAAATATTCTTTATGAAAAAAGAGGGTCACCTAACATGGCACTGCTGTCCTTAGACGCAGAGAAGGCCTTCGACCGAATTGAGTGGAAGTATTTATTTGAAGTGTTGGAGAGGTTTGGAATAGGCGAAGGCTTTCTCAAATGGATCAGGACGATATATAAGAACCCAACAGCTGAAGTGGTGACAAATAATATTACTTCTACATCCTTCTCATTGTACAGATCTACACGTCAGGGCTGCCCCCTCTCCCCATTGCTGTTTGTGTTAGCAATGGAGCCATTTGCCATGGCTATTAGAGACTCTCCATCTATATCTGGGATCTCAGTGGGTGACTTGGACCATCGAATATCACTTTATGCGGACGATGTTGTTCTTTTTTTATCAAATCTTGAGTATTCTATACCATCTCTGTTAGAACTAATTACGACCTTTGGGGAATTCTCAGGCTACAAAATAAATATGCATAAATCTTCAATACTTTATCTAAATGAACAAGAGAGGCAGCAACCTAGAATACAAACTCCCTTTTTAGCTCATAGAGAAGGATTCACATATTTAGGAATAAAAATCACACCTGAAATGAATCTGGTTCCAGCCAACTATAACCCTGTTGTAGACTCTGTGGTAGAATCGCTTAACAGATGGACCTTAATGCCAATCTCTTTAATCGGTCGTGTTAACATCTTAAAAATGAATACATTACCCAAATTGCTCTATTTGTTTCAATCAATCCCCTTACCCCCACCTGAGTCATTTTTTCAAAAATTTAAGAAAATATTTACCAACTTTATCTGGAATAATAGACGCTCTAGGCTCCGTTTTACCCTACTTTACTTGCCTTATGACAGAGGGGGTCTAAAACTGCCCAACCTACGCTGGTACTATTGGGCAGCACAACTGAGAGCAGCCATGTGCTACTTCTCCCCAGAGGAAGCTCCAGCGTGGGTCAAGATTGAAGCATGCTCAGCTCAGGGGTTATCGCTTAGTAGCTATCTTTATTCTTCTGAGCCAAAGAAGCTAGGGAAAAACACAAAAAAACCCTTTCTAAGAAATACCATACACCTCTGGCATGAGGTCCAAAGATATATAGGGGACACCCCCCCACTGTCAGGTTTCACCCCCATATGGGGGCAATAGTCAATTTATACCTGGTAGAGAAGATGCTGGTTTTAAGACTTGGGCGAACAAGGGATTAAGCAGGATTACCGATTTGTACAATGATGGAAAATTAATGTCATTTACTGAAATACAAGAAAAGTATGATATTCCTTCTAAGCACTTCTTTAAGTTTTTACAAATAAGACATTTTATCTCTGCATCTCAAAACCGCTCACTTACTCAGCCACCTCTCTCAATGCTGGAAGACATTACAGTTAAACAAGTGGTTGGTAGAGGCCAGCTATCGCTGCTCTATAAAATCTTTGTAGACAAGTCACCTGAATCTTCAGAAGATAAACTTAAAAGCTGGAGGCTTGATTTACAAGAGGAAGTCTCTGAAAAAGAATGGTCTGAAGTGTGCCTGAAGGCTCAAACACAAACAATCAACACACGGCTTAAGTTGATACAATACAATTGGATTTTAAGAACATATATAACGCCATCAAAACTACATCACTTTAATCCCAATACCCCAGACACCTGCTTTAAATGTAACGATGCTAAAGGATCAATCTTTCACTGTTTGTGGGAATGTAATGTGGTCAATAGTTTTTGGAAGGAGGTTCTTAACATAATTAACCAGATAACAAAACTGAAAATCCCTTGTCAGCCAAAGTTGTGCATCCTGGGTATTTATCCAAAAGACTTTGTTTCTAAGAAGAGTGAGCGTGCACTTATAGACTTGTGTCTTTTACAAGCTAAGAGGGCAATAGCTATAGAATGGAAAAATGTGAACAAACCTAGTATGAATAAATATTTTAAGGATCTGTCAGCATGTGTCGCTTTAGAAAAACTAACATACATTACTAAAGGAAAGCTGGCAATTTTCGAAAATATCTGGGGGAGCTTCATGGACTTTCTTACAAATAATGTTTGTTATGATTAATAACACCAAAGACCGGGGCGGGAAAGAGGGCAACGGGAATACGATTCTACAGTGTAGTAGCCCACGTCATATTCTTTCAGATTTTTGTTCTGTATCATCTGTATACTGACCTGTGTTTATTTACATGCCTATTCATTTGATTTTATACTGTATCTGCCACCTAGACTGACCATGTATGTGTAATGTTCGTCATTTTATTTTATGTATGTGTAATGTCCATATTTGAAAACTTCAATAAAAATATTGTTAAAAAAAAAAAAAGAATACATGACATATATTTTTTAAATGACTCCAGTACCAATAACGTTGTAGCTTAACGACGCGTAAAACGCACGTGATGACGTCACCAGCAAATCGACGACTGAATTAGTTGGCAACTCATTTGGTGATCGATTTTAATCGATTAAGTCGATTAGTTGTTGCACCCCTAGCTGTAATAGCAAAACACATTTCCGGTAAGCCTTACCTTGTCTGTCAGGCAACACTTAAACAAACCTTTGTCGTAGCTCAAACTGACATCGATAAAAAAGAATTGGAAAGCATCTGCAGATACATTTCATACCCAATTACGATCCACTAAAGTAAGGCATAATACAAGATGAATAAATGTTCTTGTAAATTCGGCACCATCTGATTTTAAGATCCGGTTCTTCTCACATTGTTTTCGCCTCTCTGCAGCGCTGTGGATATTTGTCCCAGCTGTGCTGCTGACAGTAAGTCGATCGTCTACAATTCAAAAACCTTTAATTTATCCAGGTAAAATCCCATTGAGATCAATGATCTCTTTTTCAAGGGAGACCTGCAGAAGTTGGTTGTGCTAATGCATCTCATCTGACGGCTATATCTCTGTGGTGTTAGGGACGCATCAACAGCCAGCGTGTTTGCCTCATATTTCCCTGTCTCTCCACCCTACTACCCCACTATAAACAGCCAACCAAACCCACAGTTGTTTCAGGCTGGCTGTAAAAAATATCTGCTTACTCTGGTGTTAAAGAGGCGGCTAGATGAGCAGGTCTGTGATGTGGAGCAGCGTCTCTAGGGGAACACTTCTGTTATCACTCCTCAGACCAGCTTTGTGTCTGCTTCAGAGCTCATCAAGGCAAACAAACTGTCAGACACTCCAGGGAAGAAGAATATGCTCTGTACGCAGATTGTATTTGGCATTTTTAAAGAAGACACCAATTGTATATTGAATTTGTAAGTTTAGGCTATTATTATTATTATTATTATTATTATTGTCATGATGGCCTGAAATCAGTAACTCACAGAGAAAAATCAATAAGGTCTCCAGTGTCTTGCTTAGGAGCATTTATCCATTTGACCTTATTCAAATCGTTCTTATTGAGTGTCACATCCTCTGTAGATCAACGTCTCTATTTTAGTGTGATTGTGCAGAAAGTAGAGAAGAGATTAGTTCCTCATTGCAGAAATGGTAAGAAGGCCTACATAAAAAAAGGTTCCCTAATATTATAGACACACACACACACACACACACACACACACACACACACACACACACACACACACACCATGTATACATCACTTAAACTACACATGCCTAACCCTAACAAAGTCTTCACCCTAACATTAATGATTCCCCTTATGGGGACCTCCATTTTGTCCCCATAAGGGAAGCCAGTCCCCACACGTGACTGTAAACAGATTTAGGTCCCCACAAGGATAGTAATGCTAGGCCACACACACACATATTATAGACCCTTTATATTTTCAGAAATAGGATAGTCAGTCCTTCACTGAATAAGTTAAAATAGTAAATACTCCATTACACGTCAAAGTCCTTAATTAAACATGTTACTAAGGTAGAAGTACAGTATACAAGGGTTACTGTACACATATTATCAGCAAAATGTAATTCAAATATCAAAAGTACACTGTAGGCAGAAAGCCTCTTTCAAGGTATTATAGTGTTAAAGAATTCATGTCATGTGATATAATTTTTGATGTTGAAGTTTGTCATTCTTGAGGCAATTATAGCTTGTTTAAGCTTAAACACTGTTTATCAATCAATCAATTATTCAATCAATCAAAATACTTTATTAATCCCAGGGGGAAATAATAGGTTGCCACAGTTGCACCATATACGAATGAAATAAATCATATTAATATAAACTAGTGCTGTCAAAATTATCGCGTTAACGGCGGTAATTATTTTTTTGAATTAATTGCGTTAAAAATATTTAACGCATGTGCAGAATGGCCCGCCCCATACGTGCCACCAGTGGCAGCGCCAGGGTATGGCTGGGGTAGGCTACACCCATACCAAGAAATGGCTTAGCCCCACCATGAAAAATGATGTTAAAGTAAGCAAAATAAAGTCTCCCAACTCGCGGAGTAAATTGCACAGACAGCAGTTAGTAAGATTGATTTCAGTAGCCACGGTTTTGAAAACTTTCGCACTTCTCAATAGAACATCTTTGATAATGTCTTCTGGCCAATCAGAATCAAGATAACGGGGCGTCGTGTTGTTGCAGGAAGTCCCGACGGAGAATACTTTTGCTGTAGTACAGGTAACACATAACTGGTACGCAGGTTATGTGCGTAATCTGAAATGCGTACCGTCACTTGTGTCACAAAGCGCATTTGCGTACCGACGTACTTGTGAAGCTTTTCCAGAAGGCGGTTAGATCACCGGACGACAGAGTCGGTCTCCGTGTGCACAGACAGGGCTGCTGTTAACGTCGGTCTGTAAAACGGAACTGTGCCAAAACTACGCCCCCCCCCCCCCCCCCTTCACTGGAGAACTGCGCTAAAACAGCTGATCACAACGTTCACACTGTGGTCACGAAGTACTCCACTAGCCCCCCCCCCTCTGTCGACTTTCCTGAAGTACTCCCCCGTTGATAGAAATCAACACGTAATGAATTAAGACCCCACGGTTTGATGATTGATAGGTGTGTGGGCTGTCTTTCATTTTGACACACAGACATTTTTTATAATAAACATAGATACTGTATGTTAAATGGATATATGCGCCTTCTTTCATTTATCTTTCCATTCCCACAACAATATACATAAATAAATGGCATATTTTGGACATAGTTCGAATGGTGATTAATCATGATTAATTAATTTTTAAGCTGTGATTAATCTGATTAAAAATTGTAATCGTTTGACAGCCCTAATATATATATATATATATAAATTGAAGTGAAAATGTGCAGCAAAAGTCCATGTAGCCACAGAGTCTTTGGACATATGAACAACTATGCTTTTAGATAATTGCTAAAGTCAGTGTGCTAACATGCTCACAGCTACTTTTTTATATGAGTTGATAGTTAATTCAAATTGCTAGTATGAAATGTTTAAATGTGATTCCAAGGTGATTAAAGCATTAGAGGCTTCTTTCCCAAAGGGTGAAAAGGTTCCTTCTTCTGGACTGTATTTAGAATCACAGTAAAGAAACTTCATTTGAAGACATTCAGAAATATTAATTTGGCCTCAGCGTTTGGGAAGTAAACTTGACTGTAACCTCGAGAGGTTCAGGTCTGGTTTCTAATTGTGTCAGTGGTTGGTGGTCCTTCCTGCTCTTTAACCACATGTTAGATAGGAGCAACCTGAACCGTACATCCTGTGTTCTGCACTATCTCTGCTTTAGACTTAAACACATGTTTTTGTTTTGTGATGCTGAATAACAAAATAAATGTTAAGTATAAACTGATCAAATCAAGTTTTATTTATATAGCACATTTATAAACAATTTTTGGTCGAGCCAAAGTGCTGTACATATAATAAAATTAGCCTACAGTAGAGACACTTTACAGCAAATACAACAGCACAGATTATTCAGAATATCAGTATGAGAAAAACGACACCCTCTATCCTTAGACCCTCACATCGTACAAGGAAAAACCTCTAGAGAAAACCCACAGTTTAAAGGGAAAAATGGGAGAAACGTCAGGGAGAGCAACAGAGGAGGGATCCCTCTCCCAGGACGGACAGACGTGCAATAGATGCCGTGTGTAAATCGAAGAGATAATACATTTGACAGCATATAGACCGAATGTTAGGAAATACATGTGTCTGTAATAAGAAGATGAATCCACGAGGATGTCAAGCTACAATCCTGTGGAAGCCATCAGGGAAGCAGCAAGACGAGACCCAAGGCAGGACCGCAGAGACAGGTTCAGCCACGACCCGAAATGTCCGTCAGCTTGTCTATTTGATTACCTTTGTGTTTATCTGTTTGAGTTCTGTGAAAGAGAAACACTTAACTCATGGTTTGTAATGCTGTTTAAATTCTCCCGTATTTGAAACATCTTTGTCTGTAATGCAGGACTTTTCCACCAGGAAGAATTCAACTAAATATGTAAATAATTCTTAACAAACTCGATTTGGATTCATGAAGCTTTCTCTGCTCTCAGTAGTCAGCTCACCACTCTCTCTGTGGAAAATGTGGCTTTAAATGAATGTATTACACGGCTTAGTTGAATACTCTATTCTGATTGGTCAATTCAGAACACGTGACACGTTGTTAATCCAGAACAGCACTTGTTGACCGTTGTTAAGGACGCTCACATCTGCACAATGAAGTCCGTTCGATTTAACTGTATACAGTTTGGCTGAAAAGCAAACTGCATGCAGCTTCGGGTCGGGATCCTGATCTGCCTGTCGGGTGTTCTTTTACCCATAATTATCCCCTTATACCCTATGAGCAAATGTAAGCTGAGCCAAAGGACTATTGATGTTAGGGCTATTTCTCATTAAAACCATACAATAATTATGAACATTTTTGTTTTGTCTATCCCACCTCCAGGCCCTGAACAAGAAGGAGCACAGAGGCTGCGACAGCCCTGACGCTGACGCCACTTACATCCTCACGCCCCATACTGAGGAGAAGTACAAAAAGATTAATGAAGAGTTTGACAACATGATGAAGTGTCATAAACTTGTAAGTTACGCTGTGATTTATTGTGTTCATCCAGTACCACCTTGCTAAATAAAATATGTTAAAGGGATCATTTGGATTTGTTTAAGTGATGTTGTATGAGTAAATGATGATCTATGTTCCTTCAGTAAGGAGAATAATCTCACAATCACTCAAACAAACGTATTTATCGTGTTGGGGGGTTTTATACCATCTACCCAGTTCCTAGGCCCCTTAGACTTCAAGGATATCTTTGTTCTTAAAGGTTTAGCGAGGGTCTATTCAAAGCGTAGCACCATGGCAGGTGATTTCCATTCAAATGATATCTCGCCCCGTCCATTTCTTACTTCATCATTTGTAATACTGCAGTAACTAACTAAAAATGGTTACAAAATTACACAATTACATAATAAAGCGATTCTATATTGTCAAAAACTTGAGAGCCACACTTGGACTTCCAGCATCGTAGTCAAACTCTTTTGCGCACTGAAAGCTGCGCTATGACACTATCACCTATCGTAGATCATAACAGAAACATAACCTTAGCATAGTCCATCTAAATATATATATATATATCCCTTTAAGAGACTGTACCCCATTCCACTGGCACGAAAATCGTATTGATTTTCCCGTTTTACATTACAATTAGCTGACACTTTTATCCAAAGCAACTTCCACACACGTACGTACCGCAGACAAGACTGTGGAAGCTGTCTGAAGAGGCCCTATTGTGCTTTTTTGGTGTTTTCCCTTTCCTGAAGTGTGTTATATAGGTTTTTGTGCATGCAAAGGCTAAAATCCCAAAGTTCCCTCCAAAGGGGACCACTCCATTAGACTCCTTTGTTTACTTCTGTGTCATAGTGACATCACTATGTAACAATGGCACTTCCATTGGCTATTGTCCCAACACATTGTACATGGAGGAGCGACCTCCCAGGCTCTCGCTGCAGCCACAGCAGCTCTGGCTGACAGTGGGATCCTCTCCTCACCTCACACACACCTCCAAAGAAACATTAACCCCTCACAGAGACCTCCCAGCAATGGAAACACGTGTGTGTGTGTGTGTGTGTGTGTGTGTGTGTGTGTGTGTGTGTGTGTGTGTGTGTGTGTGTGTGTGTGTGTGTGTGTGTGTGTGTGTGTGTGTGTGTGTGTGTGTGTGTGTGTGTGTGTGTGTGTGTGTGTGTGTGTGTGTGTGTGTGTGTGTGTGTGTGTGTGTGTGTGTGTGTGTGTGTGTGTGTGTGTGTGTGTGTGTGTGTGTGTGTGTGTGTGTGTGTGTGTGTGTGTGTGTGTGTGTGTGTGTGTGTGTGTGTGTGTGTGTGTGTGTGTGTGTGTGTGTGTGTGTGTGTGTGTGTGTGTGTGTGAGTTCCCAGAGAAGGGGGGGGGAAACGACACATGAATGATCACTGATGAGCACATCCGATGAAAAATCACCACCCTGCTCTAGAAAATGAAACTCAGTCTTAAAGAGGCTAATGTCTACATGTATTGATGTGCTCCTCAGGTGATATGGCTCTACAAAATGGATCTGGGTCTGGTATGTATTTCACAGGAGTGATCCAAACACACACAATGACAACACTTTACCCATAAGCCTCACAGTCACCTACACGAGTACATATAGCTGTAGATCAACTCATGTTACACCAAGGAAGTACATTTTCTACTACTACCTCAAAGGATGTCATCCCGGAAGTTTAGTTAATTATTCTTTACATTTGAAGTCTCCCTGTAAAAGACTCAACCGTGTTGTCCTCTCCTCTCCCATCCTCTCAACATACCCTCGCCACTTTGTGTACCCAGCATCCTTCGTGATCAGACTTTACCTGCTGTAGAGTGCTACAGTTGTGACGTATTTTTGTGGGCCAACCCAGAAGTGAGAATCTCAAGGGAACTAAAATCAATAGGATTTGTCAATTGGATTTGGGATTATTGCAAGAAATAAGTTCTGTGGCAAACAAATACTATTTTGTTCCTGGTTTATGTCATCTGTGTTTCTCTATAATGTTTTGATCGTCAGCCCTGGTCACAAACTGTCCTCTCTGCAAACTGTCCTGCCTGTGGTGCACTGCTCTCCCTCCCAGAACAGCATGTCTCATAAGAACACTGCCATTATGTAATGTCAAGAGCAAGACAATATCAATTATTCAATATTATCTACTGTATAATATATAGCTGTACTTTCTCCATTCAGAGCATAGTGGAAGACAGGTTTATTTAATGGATCTAAGACGTGGGACTGTAACCTCCCCCTGGTTTTGAAAACAACATTTAGTTGCATTGTGCTTTTATACTAAGGCTCTGAAAATCAAACCAATATCCTTACCATCACTTCCTAAATGTCTTTCTCCATTTCTGTGTTCAGTAAACGGTTTTGTGGGCTCCCCTGGTGGAGGCAGCTTGGGGAAGATCCTACAGCCCAAATCTCCTCCTCTTCCACACAATAGCTGCAAAACGGACCTCCGAGTGGACGTCCCTCAGTCCAAAGGAATGATGCACACACTCGTAAGTCTGACAAATATGCCTGTTTGAAGCTGTTTGATAAAAAAATAAAAAAGTTGCATTATTTTGTTAGTGGTCACTAGGGGGCAGCCATAAAACCAAACTGACAGATGGACACCGCCCCCTTTAAAGGGGCCTATTATGCTCATTTTCAGGTTCATATTTGTATTTTGTGTCTCTACTGCGACATGTCTCCATGCTCTAATGTTCAAAAAGCTCTTTATTTTTCTCATACTGCCTGTGCTGCAGCACCTCTTTTCACCCTCTGTCTGCCTGAAACCAGATTGCTCTGATTGGTTAGCTGGCCGCCTCTGTTGTTATTAGTCAATCGCTTAGAGATGTCCTGCTCCTTAGCCAATCATGTACAATGTGTTGGAGCACTAGCCAATAGAAGTAGTCTCTCAACAAGTGCACGCTACAAGAGGTTTTGGTCATTCGATGCAGGAAATCTCCCTGCCTGTCTTCTTTCGTCCTTCACCTCCACCAGTTATTGATTTGCCCTTAACTCCCGTGCTGTTGCCCTGCCCTCCCAGACTATACTCAAACATGATGTAACAATCAGCAAACAAGGGAACGTAGATTGATTTGTAATGAAGGCATAAACAACAACATGCTAAAATGTCCACAAAACAGAAGAGGGTGACGGCTGTACAGATGTCACAGTAATGTGTATGCGACCGTGTTGAAGTCATTACCGTGTTAGCTCAAACTTTAGTTCTCTACTATGGTATTTATTATCTAGGGACAGGAGTACCTGTGTGTGTGTGTGTGTGTGTGTGTGTGTGTGTGTGTGTGGTGTGTGTGTGTGTGTGGGGTGTGTGTGTGTGTGTGTGTGTGTGTGTGTGTGTGTGTGTGTGGTGTGTGTGTGTGTGTGTTGTGTGTGTGTGTGTGTGTGTGTGTTGTGTGTGTGTGTGTGGTGTGTGTTTGTGTGTGTGGTGTGTGTGTGTGTGTGTGTGTGTGTGTGTGTGTGTGTGTGTGTGTGTGTGTGGTGTGTGTGTGTGTGTGTGTGTCCTCATTCAGAGTGAAGTCATTGCCGACATTATCAGTTCGGAGCGGCTACAGCCCAGAGAGAAACAACACACACTTGTAATGACTGTTAGAAATGTGTAGTAAAAGTTTAAAGAGCAGCTTTACCAGCGGGGCTTAGAGTGTGCCAAACCAATGTATCTTAATTTCTGACTGTGAGTAATCAGGAATGAATTGCCCACTAGTATTTAGTGTGTTTTTAATGAATTGTTAGAGCACTCCATCAAGTGAATTCCCACAGAGGTTGAAGCAGGACCTGATTACATTCCTTAATGAGACCGCTACCAGTTCCAATGCAAAATGCTTTGTCACGTAAAATAGCTCAAATGTTTATAATTAACTATTAATTGCTTTATTGATATTTGACACCTCCATTTGACTCATTTGAAGACAAAGGCGAACAAATATATATTAACATTATTAGCACAGAACAACGCATGGATGACAAAAACAGTGAATACAGGAAATCAAAATGTTGTTTATATTGATAACAAAATGTGTTTTTTTTTATTAAAAATAAACAAATACATAATAATTATCATTATTATTATTATTATTATTGTCCATGTTATTATTTTAGATTTCTGACTTTTTTGCCTCTTCTCTATAAACATGGTGTATTATTATTATTATTATTATTTAATAGAACCAAGTAATTAACCCTCCGGTATCATTCGATTGGACTACGCAAATTAGTCATTCGAGACAAAAATGTCCACTGCAAAAGTCTTTGATAAAAACATTATATTAAAAGGTTTTTTTCACAACTTTTTTGGGTTCAATCTTTAAAGCAACTTCCGCCCTAATAGAAAATACCAAAAATGTAATCATTTTCAGGATTTTAACCCTTTCAATGCTATTTTGAATACATGAAACCGCTGTTTTTTTTCATGATGAAAACAGAGAAAATTAGTTATTTTCCCAAAAATACATATCTGGAGACTGGCTCCTTTTTTTTTTATAACAGTCTTGGATATGTCAAAGATTAGCAACAAAATTGATTTTTTTGCATTATTAGTTTTTGCACAAAATCAGATTGAACAAAAAAGTTACAAATTAGTCATTCGGGACAAAAAAGTCCACTTCCAAAAACTGCTCTAAAAGGACAACAGATTAATATTTTTTTAAACTTTTTGGGGTTAAATCTTTCAATCAACTTCAGTCCTGATCAAAAATACCAAATGTTAAATTATGTTCAGGATTTTAACCCTTGAACTGCCAGTTTGAAAACATAAATTTGCGTTTTCTTTGAAAAACATGCACAAAAAGGCAGTTATTTTACATATATTAAATGTTGGGGGGGGGGTCGGCTTTTTTTTTTTTATCACAGTCTTGGATATGTCAAAGATTAGCAACAACATTTATTTTGGTTGATTATTAGTTTTTGTACAAAATCAGATTGAACAAAAAAGTTACATATTAGTCATTCGGGACAAAAATGTCCACTTCCAAAAACTGCTCTAAAATGACAACAGATTAATATTTTTAAAAGCTTTTTGGGGTTAAATCTTTCAATCAACTTCAGTCCTGATCAAAAATACCAAATGTTAAATTATGTTCAGGATTTTAACCCTTGAACTGCCAGTTTGAAAACATGAATTTGCATTTTCTATGAAAAACATGCACAAAAAGGCAGTTATTTTCCATATAATAAATGTTGGGGGGGTCGGCTTTTTTTTTTTATCACAGTCCCCGCTCTACTGCCGTGCGATACAGGTATCGGGACCAGCCAGTCAGCAACAGGGGGCATTTGGCATGAATAAACAACAGTATATATAGACCTTTTGGGGGCAGAGAGTCACTTCTTATCTTCCACTGGATTTCCCACAAACTATTCTTTCTCAAACAATCAAACATTGTACACAGATATATTAGTATCAAACATTGTACACAGATATATTAGTATCAAACATTGTACACAGATATATTAGTATTTGAGATTAAATGGCTAGCCCATCAAACTGTACAACCTTAGCCAGCCTTTTCCCACCAATTGATAATGACACGAAAACAGGACCCTTTACTCCAAGAAAGGGCAGAGGGCGATACACTTGTTTCAAATTAACCAGCGCCTCCCCTAAATTTAATCTGGGTAATGTTTCCTCTGCTGCAACAGCACTCTAGCAGGTAATATGGTAGGTCATTGGGCCAGGGGTGGACTTTACTATTATTGTGGCGGCCGACGGTTGTATACCAGAATTCCGGAAGCATCAATAGGACTTTGTGCAATGACCCGCCTCCATGTCCCTTTGACATTACTAGGTGATAGGTTAATTCCCCTCAATACGAAACACGTCTTGAACGGTCAGTTAGCTAACCGACGGCGAAGACACGTCTTAAACAAAAGAGACGCAGGGGTCAACTTTGACCTTTCCAGTAACTCCCCTACTTACATTGACTCCATAGGAGTGCCTCGGGGGGTCCCCAATGAGTACAAATTAGCTGACCAGATCGCGGCAGGGTTCGAAAATATTCCTATCATTTCAGCTATTATTCCCATTACCCCTAACAAAAATGTAGACAGGATTAACTTTGTACATTACAATGTCCTCCGTTTAGCAAACCTCACGAGGGACGCAGTAAAAGGCCTGGCTGAACAGTTAGGGCCTACCTCCCTTATGGCTATACAAAATAGAATGGCGTTGGATATGCTTCTGGCGGAGAAAGGGGGTGTTTGCGCAATGTGCTGCATGTTTATTCCCAACAACACGGCGCCTGACGGCTCCGTGACTAAAGCCTTAGAGGGTCTACGCGCCCTATCTAAAACCATGCATGAACAATCAGGGATCAACAATCCTATAGAGGAATGGATGACAAACATGTTTGGGAAATGGAAAAGTGTAATAATGTCTCTTCTAGTTTCTATGGCTACTTTTATTGCCATTTTGGTGACCTGTGGTTGTTGTTGTGTGCCTTGTATCCGCTCATTGTGTGTTAGACTCATCAGTTCCACCATTGAGGGAAAAGCTGCCTCTTCCCCTTCGTACCAAATGCCCTTGTTGGCTTACGCGTCAGAGGGGGAAGAGCACGATGACTCAGCCGACAAGGACGAGTTTTTTTAACATATTTTAATCTCCCTCCACTGTC
>NW_027262573.1:0-27136 GCF_902827115.2 Pseudochaenichthys georgianus
TTTGGTTCATATTGGAGGCCTATGAGAAAAATATCATTTATTTCAGGAATTCAACATTACTTGTGGAGAGTTATTGATATACAAATTATCATTTTGGGGAGGATGTTTACCTTTAAGCAACATTTGAACAGAATTTCTAAATGCAAAATACCAATGCTTGTCATCAGTCTGTAGAGTGTGGAGGTTTTCAACAATGGGACTAACTCAATTGAATTGTTTCTCTTGTTTTTTCAAAATGTGGTTTCATTTCAAACCTGTATGATCTTCCTTCTTTAATGTTTTGCTCCCTGACTTTTAGTGTAGATGCAGATCTTATCAACAACTTGAAGAGTACAATTTCAATATCCTGATCTTTATCGCTAACATGGCATTCTGTTTCTTCCCAACCTTACCCTTGACATGGTAAACAAAGCAAGTTAGCCTTGCGTTAAAGTAGTCTGTGCTCATCTGCACAGATGGCACATTTGGTGCCAGATATCGTGACCAGCTAGCTGCACAACACAGCTGCCAAAATGAATTAGAGAACCCACTCACTGTCATGGAACTGTTCTGTTTTGGGACAGAATGCTTGTGGTATGTTAATGGGAATTTGGACCCCTTTGTGATGAAAACAAATAATGTAACCTGCCCTTGTCGCTATATTGATGATGTTTTAAGTTCTAGTGACCTCTGGGCTCTGAGTGATGGTGTGAGGTTGCTGACAGGGTTTCAGCAATAGAGAGAGGTTAAGGCTGTTATTATGTGCCCTGCATGAAACCCCCTGCATCAATATTCATGCTGTAGGGAAAGCCTCTAGGGAGCGGCTGGCCTCCGTGTAGATTTAATCCAATTTACCGAATGCTACCACTGACAAAACGCCAATCTCTTTCCTCCTCCTCTGAGAATATAGGCAACCTCAACACAAGGCTCCTGGAACATAAAACAGCTCAGCCACACTTTCCTTTTCTTGTTATCGCTTCATTCACTTCCAGTATATTTCATCACACAAACTATAAAGTGCCAACCCGTTTTCTGGGACAACGTGTTGTTCGGCTAATGAGGTGTGGCTCTGACAGGCTGGAGGATCACCGCAACCTTCCCCATCCAAATGATCACTTGCTAATCACTAACAAACAGAAAGGTATGGAGGGCAGTCAGGGAACAGATGATGGGAAATAATGAGAATTAATGATGATAAGGCATGAAGGGAAGTGGGAAAAGATTGAACAGACAGAGGGTGGGAGATAAATAGGAAAGAAAATCAAACAGAACCGTCATAAAATGAGCGTTTTTTTATAAAATACCCTATTCAATGTGCTTGATTCTTGAAACCTTTCATGTCATTGTTAAGAGCATATATTACGCTACACTATTTACTTTGCGTGGCGCTATATGCGGGGCATCACACATTTCCTGCTAAATACATAAACATAGAACGCACAACAGAAGACAAACCCTGAGTGTGTTCTCAGCTCAGAAGAGGATGTGAAGACTCTGCAGAGGCAGTGGAACCAAACTGTGATTTAAAGCTTGATGTGTGCCCAAGAACAATGAGTGGCTTCATTTGATATGAATATCTAACAATCCAAGATCTTAAACTATTTTATTATATATTTCCATTTTTTAAATCAGATTAGGTTTTTTATGAAGAAATGGATGTGACAATGGGGAGAGCACAGGAGTGTTTGATAAAGACATGAAACCCCTATATGGGTTAAATATCTGCGGGTTGCTTTAAAGTAATATAGTAGGTTTCCTTTATGAATCAATGTTCCCTAACATAATTACAAATATAGATTGTGCTTTCACGAATGACCAGCTGATGCATAAATTGTGCCTTTGGATTGGAATGAGCAAAAATTCATGCCTATTTGACAAAAGAAATGGCTACCGTGACATTTTCTTTGATTGTAAAGATTTTATGAAGAAAGTCGAAATCTTCTGGAAGGAATTACTTTGATTTATAGCACCACCACTTTCAAACCACCCAATTTACTTTATCACAGAGAACTGTTGTTAATGCACAGTGCTATCTATAAAAGCCACAAAAGGTCTCCTGCGTCTGTTAGGCATTTTGTGAAATTAGCATTTGATTAAATGAATGTTCTGAATAAGCAAACTATGTAGAGAGCAAACCATAGTTTGAATATTTTAGAAAATGCAAACATCATCCCACAGGGACATGCAAGAAGAATAAAAGAACATATACTGTCTTTTATTCATTTATATTGGGTGACAGAGGTAATTGAATTCAGTCTGGAAACCATTAAGATTATTTATGTTTGCCTTTCTTCAGAGGAAACGTGTGCGGAGAAAGAGAGCCCCGTTTGGCTGTACATGACATACGCGACAACTAAAGGCCAAAGCAGCCAATGCATAAAGCACATCTTGCTCACCCAGTGAAGGGTTTCAAATCTCTTCTTCTTCTTCTTGAGTATAAAAAGATAGTGTTCTCAACACCACAAACAAAGGATATGCTCTGATCTGCCCAGTGTTTGCATTCAACTATGAGTCAAGCCAGCTACACTGAACAAAATATAAATGTAACACTTTTGTTTTTGCTCCCATTTTTCATGAGATGAACTCAAAGATCTAAAACATTTTCTATATACACAAAATAACCATTTCTCTCAAATATTGTTCACAAATCTGAAAAAATCTGTGATAGTGAGCACTTCTCCTTTGCCGAGATAATCCATCCCACCTCACAGGTGTGGCATATCAAGATGCTGATTAGACAGCATGATTATTGCACAGGTGTGCCTTAGGCTGGCCACAATAAAAGGCCACTCTGAGAAACGTGCATTTTGCTTTATTGGGGGGGTCTGGGGGGGTCCGAAACCAGTCAGTATCTGGTGTGACCACCATTTGCCTCCCGCAGTGCAACACATCTCCTTCGCATAGAGTTGATCAGGTTTTGTTGATTGTGGCCTGTGGGAATGTTGGTCCACGCCTCTTCAATGGCTGTGCCCAAGTTGATGGATATTGGCAGGAACTGGAACAAGCTGTCGTATACGCCGATCCAGAGCATACCAAACATGCTTAATGGGGACATGTCCGGTGAGTATGCTGGCCATGCAAGAACTGGGATGTTTTCAGCCTCCAGGAATTGTGTACAGATCCTTGCAACATGGGGCCGTGCATTATCATGCTGCAACATGAGGTGATGGTCGTGGATGAATGGCACAACAATGGGCCTCAGGATCTCGTCATGGTATCTCTGTGCATTCACAATGCCATCAATAAAATGCACCTGTGTTCGTCGTCCATAACATACGCCTGCCCATACCACCCATACCACACGTTCTGTGGGTGCCATCTGCCTGAACAGTTGAAAACCGGGATTCATCCGTGACGAGAACACCTCTCCAACGTGCCAGACGCCAATCGAATGTGAGCATTTGCCCACCCAAGTCGGTTACGATGACGAACCGGAGTCAGGTCGAGACCCCCATGAGGACGACGAGCATGCAGATGAGCTTTCCCTGAGACGGTTTCTGACAGTTTGTGCAGAGAATTCTTTGGTTATGCAAACCGATTGTTGCAGCAGCTGTCCGAGTGGCTGGTCTCAGACGATCTTGGAGGTGAACATGCTGGATGTGGAGGTCCTGGGCTGGTGTGGTTACACGTGGTCTGCGTTTGTGAGGCCGGTTGGATGTACTGCCAAATTCTCTGAAACGCCTTTGGAGACGGCTTATGGTAGAGAAATGAACATTCAATTCACGGGCAACAGCTCTGGTGGACATTCCTGCTGTCAGCATGCCAATTGCACGCTCCCTCAAAACTTGCGACATCTGTGGCATTGTGCTGTGTGATAAAACTGAACATTTTAGAGTGGCCTTTTATTGTGGCCAGCCTAAGGCACATCTGTGCAATAATCATGCTGTCTAATCAGCATCTTGATATGCCACACCTGTGAGGTGGGATGGATTATCTCGGCAAAGGAGAAGTGCTCACTATCACAGATTTTTTCCGATTTGTGAACAATATTTGAGAGAAATGGTTATTTTGTGTGTATAGAAAATGTTTTACAGTAGATCTTTGAGTTCATCTCATGAAAAATGGGAGCAAAAACAAAAGTGTTGCATTTATATTTTTGTTCAGTGTAAATCCCATATAGCCCTGCTCAGTGACATCAGCATCAAATGATCAATACCGCTGTTTACATTTGGCTCATTCAACACTGAAACCACACGCTGTGAATTAATTGAGCTCTTACTTACATTATAGCACAGAGCATATTGGGGCTTTATTTGCGTATTTCACAAAGTATCAGTAATCCTGGCAGTGGTGGAAAGAATGTAAAAAACAAGGCATGTTTACCCCAGTACGGTAAATCTGCTAAATTTATTCAACATACAAAACCTAAGATGAGTTTAGATTCAATTACTCAACAGCGTATAAAATAATTAAAGTCGCCCCCTCTTGGCTTACAGTAAAAGTATATATACACATGAAGGCATTATTAGTAATAATACAATTCAAAACTGTAATGTAAAACACTCACAGATGACATTTCTTTATTATTGTATTGCTTTCTGATTACTTTTACATTTCGCTCTTGCAGAGCAGCTTGGTCTTACGTCTTCAATAACTCTCCAAACAATAAAATGCATGACTAAATAAAGGTAGGAAAATAATATTTTCCAACTCAAAAACAAATTGTTCTGCTTCATGCCATTTCTCATAGCGAGAATAATTAATGTTTCTCTTTATGCTCTGCATGTGGCACATAAAAAGGCAAATTCTATTTCAACCTACACTGTCCAAGGCAGGTGATAAATGACTTTCTGTTTCCATAATAAACTAACTAAATGCCCTCTGAATTTTAATGTATTCATACATTACTTTAATGTATGCTATATGCACTGTGCAGTGACATGTAATCAGACTGGCTCTAAACATGTTATTTCCATATGAAGCAAAATGGCCGTGCAGATTGAGAAATAAACATCAATGCTCAGTGAAAATGGTATGCCTCATTTATTTCTTCAATTGCGTCAAAGTTGTTTAAAAATCGATGCTGAAAACACATTGCTGTATATGATGTCTGAAGTTGTGTTTATCTCTGACCTTTTTTTTTATGGTTCCAGGGTGAAGGGACAGTAATTCAAAAATGATTTTTCAAGAAGACATTGGTGTCAACTATTAAATGCAGAATATCACCTCGGTACAAACCCCATTTCAGACAGGGCAAAGAATAAAACTGTAGGTCGTCTGTTGCCCAAGCTTTTATCTAACTTTTCACTTTGAAAGGTTTTCAAATTATTTCACCAACCCTGCAGTGTCTGTAAATGGTCTGTAATTTAACACGGCACATATCAAACAGCACAACCACTTTCCTGCTTTCAGAAATATATAAGAATCACATCTTTAACAGGAGAATACCTGTCAAAGTAAATTGCTGTTCCACTCCTGCTGCTGTCTTGATGATGGAAGAACCCACAAAGGCTTCTCCAATGACTAAAAGGATGGTGCTGAATAGCCACAAGCACATGAGTTGGGCCACAGAGAGCAGATGATGTTAAACTAAATTGGAAAGAGATAACACACTTCGTCAACATGTTTTGCCAGGTGCTGGGAGAACTATTTCCCAGTGTAGAAAACGGCTCAGTGATATTAGGCAAAGAGCCAGCAAGGCGTTTGTGGTGAAGCACTTCAGGGACAATTTGGTTGCAGCAGGAGCACCTTCACCAGCCAGAATCTGGCAATGGAGGATTTAACCACTTGACACAGCACATGTTAATCGTGTGAAGGGAAAGTGTTGTGTTTGGCTCGTGCTTTGCTCTGTTGTTGCGTGCATTTCTCCTTAACTTAGGAAAAGCTAAACTTTAAGGATCTGTGACCAAAATACCAAGTGGAATCAACCAGAGAACACAGCAAAATGAACACATTTAAATTATTATTATTATATTGACCTCATAAAAAATATGTTTTTATAGTGTCCGTTCTGCATGAATATAGCAATCACAAAAATAGATGCATCTTATCCAATCTTGGTCACAACTAGGTTAAGGAGTCCTAAAGAGGACAATAACCCAGATATTCACTGCTGTGGCTTATTCCGTAATATCTTTATACGCCTGGATAATAATAAAACAAACAACTGATGTATTTTGGTTTTAAATTGAAGTCAGATAAAAAAGGTGACTCAATTTGAGATATTTACTCTTTTGGGGCATTATGTAAGCTCCCTTCGAACATTCTTAACTCAAAGACTTATAAGTAGCTTGCAGGAGCTTTTATTCACATTATCTTTAAAAGCTATGCATATCGACATTTATTAATGCAAACCCCTCTGAGATTATACTGCAAAATACTCTATCCACTGGGAAATACAGTGAGGTTTAATTGAAGGGTCTAGAAAAAAGCAATTGAGGTGAGAATTTTTGCTTAAAACTACTTTTTATGGCCATTAATAAACGTCTACGCTAGAACACACTGATACCTGCTCACAATTCTGCTTAAACAGTAAGTGGTATTTAAAATAATCTTAATAAATGTAATAAATGTGAATTTAGCAATGAGAACCTTCATGGCATAGGCTTTCCCACTTGTGGAGAACATTTCAAATGTTAGCCTTCTTGCATCAGTGTCACATTTTGTGAAGTATGTGCTGTGTCTATTTACTGCTGCTGTGACCTGTTTCGGTGTGGTGTTCACAGACCGGTGTTCATTCCGTTTTTCTCTCAAGTTTTGTCATTGTATTCATACAAACCTATCATCTGTGAAGAACACATATTTACATCTATTTTGTTACACGGAATAAAAGGAGCACCTGCCTTCAAAATAAATGGACACATTCATTTTAGTGATGTAGAAACGTAAGTAAACAGGAGGGTCAGGTCTACATAAGCGCTCTCTGAAAGAATAATGCTTTCTGAAGGTATTAAAAGACAACATATGTATTATGTAAGCTTATAAATCTATATAAATGTTCGTTAATCCGTACAAAAGAGTACCTGAGTATCAAGTAGGATTTATTGTGAAAGTCATAGCCAGAAGTTGTTTGAAATGGTTTTGCTAGCTTGACAGTGCAGCGTGCGTTGACTGTGAGGCAGGTGATAACTGCTCACCGTTGGTTGTCATAGGCTACACGGTACCGTCGAGAGGACCGTCTTTTCTACCGCAGTGCAACGACCGAGAAACTTCACCACTTCACGGATTAATATCAACCTGAGAGACTTTATCTTCGTCCGGACTGTTTAGGTCTAACAAATCCGCGATAGAGCACAATGTTTCTCCTGCAGTACACCGGTAAGTGGGCTGGTCCAACTATCCTCACAGCATCACACGGTGCACACAGAAAAACACGTTGTATTCACGAAGAACTGTATGAAGTGTGTCAGTGTCGGCTAAATGCTGACTTTAAAAATACTTCTTAGCATGTTATGGTAATTAGATCACCTAATGATGACATTGTGTTTCTGGGGAACACAGCAGTTTCTTTGGGTATAGGCGATTTTTAGCTTTTTATGGCAACATCAAACTATTTTCATTAATTGTTTTTGGATGCACTGTGGCTCTCAGTTATTGCACTGTTGTATCCAGAGATGGAAGAAGCAGGCTACCTGTACAGAAGTAGAATCAACAAAGTGAAGAAATACTCTGTTCCAAGTCAAAGTCCTGCAATCAAAAAGTAAAAGTACAAAAGTATTAGCTTTATAAAATGTTTAAAGTAGCAAAAGTAACATTTTAAAATTCCCATTTCAGAACATATACTTTTTTGATTATTATTATGGAGGCATAGAGTGTTATCAAAGCTGGTAAAGGTGCAGCTAATTTACTTTACTTTGTATACTGCAGGGTAGCTTGTGAATGTTTCTCCAGGTGCATAGATAAGTCTTATTTAAGTGTTGATTATATTTCACATTATGAAACAATCTGCAAAACAGCTAAAGGTACTTAAAGATGTAGTGGAGTAAAAGTACATTATTTACCTCAAAATTGTAGTTGGGTATCAGAATCAGAATACCTTTTATTAGTCCCACAGAGGGGAAATGTACATTCAGTGTGAGAAAACGTTTTTAGAGAGTACTTGTCCATGGACAAGTGAGTTTGGAAATGTACTTGTCCGAATACATTTTTCACTTGTCAAGAATGGACAAAAATTGGGGCCACTGGAATCTATAGGTTACTTACGTAACCCCAGTTCTAAGAGTAACATGAAGTGAGATGTCTCACTATGGGATGCGCCTAATCGCGGAGCAAACAGAAGCATCAATCTCATTACGCCAATCCTGATTGGCCGGTGATTCTTGACGTCAACGTCAGGGGAAATCACCCCCTATAAGTAGCCTGCGCCACGACGCATGCGTCATTCAAAATAAGCACCTCTTCTCGCTTCACCATAGCAAGGAGGGCCGTCTGGTGAGACATCTCACTTCATGTTACTCTGAGGCCTGGGGTTACGTAAGTAACCTATAGTTCTCATTCATAACACTCTGTTCGATGTCTCACTATGGGATGTTGTAGCTCCCGTATTGCCAGACGAGCTTATCTCGAAGATCACCGATCAACCAGAATTTAACAGGTGGAGTCCCGACTCAACAAGGTGCCCAGCACTGCTCGGGCCACGCTTGGAGCGGAGACGTCCAGCCTGTAAAAGCGGACAAAAGTGAGTGGCGAAGACCAGCTTGCCGCAGCACAGATATCCTGGATGGAAACACCCTTGAACAAAGCCCAGGATGTAGCCAGGCCCCGAGTCGAGTGAGCCCGCAGACCCAAAGGTGCTTGCAGATTCTGACTCGTATAGGCCAAAGCAATCGCCTCCACGATCCAGTGGGATAGTCGTTGCTTAGTAACAGGCTTACCCTTGTGAGGTTTAGCCCAGGACACGAAGAGTTGGTCATTAAGACGAAGCTCTTTTGATCTGTCCATATATGTGTGCAAAGCCCGGACTGGACACAATAGATCCTGCTGCTGCTCCCCGGAGGAAACCAGCTGCGGAGGAAATGCCTCAATGTCAATCGGGGTACACGAACCAACCACCTTTGGTGTAAAGGCAGGGTTGGGTTTCAACAACACTCTCGTTTGCCCTGGGGCGAACTGAGTGCATGAGGGATGTACAGACAGTGCATGGATATCACTGACCCGTTTAGCGGATGCCAGGGCCAGTAACAGCACTGTCTTGAGTGACAGATGTTTCATGTCAGCTCCCTCCAGGGGTTCAAATGGGGTCATTTTGAGCCCATTTAAAACCACTGCCAGGTCCCATAAGGGCACCAGCGACCTGGAGACAGGGAGGAGCCTGCGAGCTCCCTTCATAAAACGGCAAACCAAAGGATGTTGGCTAGCCGTCTTACCCTCAAAGCCCACATGGCATGCAGCAATAGCAGCCAGGTACACCTTGATCGTGGAAAAAGCTCTGTGTTTATCGATCAAGTCCTGTAGGAATGATAAAATCACCCCGACAGGACATTGAAAAGAGATGTGTCCTTCTTGAAGGCACCACTCCTCAAACACCCTCCACTTACAGTCGTAAAGAGACCTGGTGGAGGAAGCTCTCGCACTCTGAATTATCACCTTCTGAGGGAGTCCCACTGTATTCAGATTGTACCACTCACGGGTCAGGCCCATAGTGCCCTGTGCTCTGGGCGTGGGTGAAGGATCGCCCTCTCCGCCTGAGACAATCTGTCCCTGCGTGGTGGGGGCTGCCACGGCTGCCCGCACAACAGCTGATATATCCCCGCCAGCCCGTATATTGCGGGCTAGGGTGGAAACATCAGAGTAAGTGTGTGGCGTTGCTCTTTCACTCTGGCCGGAGTTAAGGGGAACAGAACCAGGGGTGGGAACGCGTACAGAGGACCCGGAGGTCAATCGTGTACGAGTGCGTCCCCGCCTAACGGTGCGTTTAAATCGTGCATTAAAGAGAACAGCTGTCATTGAGCATTTTCTCCCCTTGCGAACAGACTTAACGCGGCTCCGCCGTAACGCACCCACAGCGGACTCCCGATCCTTGGATGAGGAGTTCAGTCTGCATAGAGTGGTGCACCCTTTGACAGTAATTCTGTCCCTAGGTGCATAACACCCGGTACTTGTGTCGTTCTCAGAGAGAGGAGACGTCTGCCGCTCCAAGGGATCAGTTTGTGTGCCAGTGTGTGTGACTGGAGACAACGCAATCTCCCCTGGCGGTTCATACACGATATCGTGTTGTCTATCCTCACGGGGACATGAAGTCCTCTGAGAGAAGGCAGGAAGCATTTTTGGGTGGGGAACACCGCTAAAAGCTCCGGGTAATTTACGCGTGCCCGCTGGAAGTCTCTGTTCTAGAGACCTCTCACCGGGCGACCCTCGTAAGTCCCCTGTCAGCCCGTCTGACCTGCGTCCGTGGTGACCACCTTCCGTGAAAGGACTGCACCCGTAGGCGCGTCCCGCACTGGAAAAGTCGGGTGTAGTGCCACTACGCATTTCATAATCACCAAAACTCTCCGTAAGCCGTGGCGTTCGGGGTTTAGTTTTATTATGAGGCCCATGTTGAGCGGGTGCTTTACGAGGACATTCTCCTCCGTAATCTGACTCCGCTCGGTGGGCTTTATAGATAAAACCCTTCTTTCTAGGAGAGAGAGAACCTTTCTCTCCAGAATGTGGGTTGACTCTCTCTGGGTTTGTGAAAACAGATACATTATAACTGTTTTGAGAAGCCCAGGCAGACATCGTGAGTATCTCCTGCTGTATGCTCCTTAGAGCCAGCTGGGATGTCACTCTTATGGCTCCGACCGGCACTGCGCATGTGCGTGACGGAGGTGCCTTTACAGCTCCAGCCGGTACTGCGCATGTGTGTGCCGGTGGTGCCCTCACGGCTCCAGCCGGTACTGCGCATGTGTGTGCCGGTGGTGCCCTCACGGCTCCAGTCGGCACTGCGCCTGCGCGTGCCGGTGGTGCCCTTAAAGCCCCGGCCGGCACTGCGCATGTGTGTGGCGGTGGCTTCACGGACCCGTCAATAATCCGTCCTTTGAGAGATGCCGTAGCTGCTCTTGAAAGGGGAAGGATTGATGGGCCGTTCTTTACAGCTCTAGCCGACACTGCGTACGCACGTGGCGGTAGTGCCCTTAAAGCCCCAACCGGCACTGCGCATGCGCGTGGCGGTGGTGCCTTCACAGACCCGTTTATTATCCGCCATTTGAGAGAGGCCGTAGCTGCTCTCAGAAGGGGATTTATGGTTAACGGACTGTTTATTGTCGTTCTTTTCATTTCTTTGGGCTGCGCCCTTGGCCGGAGCCTGGATGCGTCAGCGGAAAATGGTTTATTCAGACAGAAAGATGTGACATGTGTTTTATGCGGACTTGAGGATGACGTTGAGGCATCTCTCGAGGCGGCGGGAACACATTCACGGAGGGGAGAAGGAGGGGCTGTCAAGCCGCTCGCTTCTTCTTCCTCGACTGCTGGCCGAAATTCTGGGTTGGCTGAGCCTGAGCTGCAGCCGGAACCGGAGATTTTCTCGGCCAACTTGTCTAGTCTGGCCGCAGCGCGCTGACACACGGGTTGTAGGTCCATACTGAGACAGGGCGAAGCTGGTGTGCTATCGCCGAGAGAGCAGCCATCGCTCCCGGCTTTGCAGCCTGAGCTGGTGACACGAAGACGTCGTCTTCTTGCTCATCCGAGTCAGACAGGAGGAACTCAGAGGTGTACTCGTCGTCCTCCATGTAGTCTAACTCCAGGACATCTTCCGCGGGTGAAACCATGGTGAGGTCCAGTCGGGAGCCCCAGCTTGGTATAGCGTGGGGCCCCGTTCCCGCGTTTCTTGCCGCCACCGGATCTCGGCCTGATATGGCGCGGGATTCCGGTTCTGCGGGTGCCGCTGTCGGTGAGCCCCAGACCGCAGTGAGGGGCTCCATCTCTGCGGCAGACGTCCCCGTGTCTTGATTGCCGGTCTGCGGATCAGTGGACATGAGGGGGTCCCGTCCCGACAGGTTAACTTGTTGCGCTAACCTTCGGTGGAGGCTCTTCACGGTGAGGCGGGCACAATGTCCGCACGAGCCGGGGTTGTCGATGGCCTCCTGGGCGTGTTCCAGCCCGAGGCAGGACGAACAGATCTGGTGTGAGTCTGTGCCTGACACTTTCAACCCGCAACCGCAGCGCCGAGCCTCCGAGTTCCTGACTCCTCTGGTGTGAGGGGGAGAGGCATCCATCTCGTTCGCCGTGAGGCGTGGAGAGGGTCCGCTCATGACAGGTACGTTCGAGAAAAAAATGTTTACCGATCTGTCTTTAATCCGGGGGAAAAAAGGACAGCGTGGGTCTTTTTCTCTCAAGGATATTACGGTAATATTCCTGTAATCCTTTTCTCCTCCGTGGAAGAGAGAAGAAAAAAGTGTCCTCGCTACCGTGGTGTCGGTAGTGAGGGAAAAAACATAAGTTAGCAACTGGTGTGTTGCTAACTTGAAGTCAAAACCTTACCTTACTCTAGAGGAAGAACGGCGAGGTTGACTATAATACTCTTCTGTGAGAGAATCGGGTAGCCGGCTAACGCCCGTCGACCGAAAATTAGCTTTGGGTTCAGTCTGTGGACTGTTAAGCTAGCCCGGCTACCGTTCGAGATGTGCTCTGAAGCGAGAAGAGGTGTTTGAATGACGCATGCGTCGTGGCGCAGGCTACTTATAGGGGGTGATTTCCCCTGACGTTGACGTCAAGAATCACCGGCCAATCAGGATTGGCGTAATGAGATTGATGCTTCTGTTTGCTCCGCGATGAGGCGCATCCCATAGTGAGACATCGAACGGAGTGTTATGAATGAGAACTTCTTCTTCGTCATCGTATTTTACATTTTCCCACGGTTTTTATGACACCGCTAACGTAAGTGAGAAGTGAGATTTTACTGCATCACACATAGGGTTGGGTATCGTTTGGATTTTAACGATTCTGGTTCTGCTTTTCGATTCCGGTTATTTTCGGTTCCGGTTCTTTGAGAGGGTAAAAATAAGTCCCATGACAAACTGGGAGAAAAATATATTTATAAAAACATTAAGTCAAATCTGTATTCCTATTTACAAATCACATACTGTTTAATTTCTTACGGTTATTGAATACAATTATATAAAAATAATCTCTGCATTGTTTAGTTAGTTCTAAGTGGTGCAGTTTGAGAATGTACAATTGGCCCAGTCTCCTCTGATGTTACACTGCCTGTGAGACAGAGTCCAACCACACATGTCCAACACATAGGACATAACCTAATAATAATAATACATTATATTTCAGTGTGCGAAAAAGTACACGTCCCACCGTCCGGGACGTGTTATTTACAATATCGGACAAGTAGATCTTTCAATTGACTTGTCCGGCGGACAAGTGACGTTTTTCGCCCCGATGTATTGACAAATTATTGATACATTCAGTTTACAAAAGGCAGAACTCATTCGCAAATTGTCCGTGTCCGCCATTGTTCGTTTAGAAATGTTAGTTTCGGTTCTGCATGTCGATTCCTAAGGAAATGCATCTCGCCGCTTTCTGTACAGTTAGACGGGGGCTGGGCGGGGCGGGGCGGGGCGGAGCGGGAAGTGTAGCACAGTGGCCGGGTTGGGAAGCAACACTCGGTTCCGAGTAGGAACAAATAACAATTGTCCGGTCCCGGGATTAATAAGAGTTGTGAGGAGGGGAGGCGAGGCCGAGCCCCGCGGACCGCAGCTCTCTCTATGCTCCGTATCAGCTGATCGCTGCACGGTGCAGCTCAGCGCCTCTCTCTCTTTCTACACACAGCGGATCCGCTGCCTGTTTAACAGCCTCAACTTTGTCAAACTTTCTATGTTCTTTCTCTAACACGTAATGAAGGTTATTAAGCGTTTTAGCTCCTATGCTGTTAATATTGACCGCCATTTCCTTTATGAAGTGAAGCAGCCTCCCTGTCTGTCCTCGCGCTGTCCTCACATCCCCGGACCCCCAGACTCGGAGGAGCAGGATGTCAGTATTGTTTATGAAGCAGGGTATAGAAAGTACATTATTGAAATGCTATTTATACTATTTATTAACTTTTACAAACAGTGAGGGACTGGGCAGCTGCAGCAGGTGTATTGCAGGACATGTGTAAGCGTGCAAGCGTCTTTGAGTTGTAGAAAAGCGCTAGGCCTATAGGCTATAAATATAATAATAATAATAATAACTTTATTTGTATAGCACCTTTCATACAGGGGATTGCAGTTCAAAGTGCTTTACATCAGTACAAAATAAGACATAACATCAGTGTAAAACAAGCAGCAAGAGCATAAAGTGGGATAAAATAATTAAAAATAAAAACATGGGGAATAAAACATAGAGAAATAGTGCAATGTCAATCACAGAGAATAGTGCAGTATAATAGTGTAAGATCAGTAAAATGCTTTGGTAAAGAGATTAAGCCTTCCCTAATATTGTTGGGTAACGTGTTCCACAGTTTGGGGCGTAGTTTACAAAGGCTGCATCACCGATCTTCTTAGGACTCTTTCTGGTGACCTCTAGTAGACCTGCAGCTGATGATCGCAGAGTTCTGGCGGGTGTGTAGTTCATTAGAGAGTCAGCCATGTAGCTGGGTCCTTGTCCATTCAGAGCTTTGTATGTGAGGAGAAGCACCTTCAAATCAATTCTGAAGGTTACAGGAAGCCAGTGGAGAGTAGCCCTCCTTCCTTTTGGTATTCGTTAGTAGTCTAGCTGCAGAGTTTTGAATGAGCTGGAGTCTTTGTACATTCTCAAACTGCACCACTTAGAACTAACTAAACAATGCAGAGATTATTTTTATATAATTGTATTCAATAACCGTAAGAAATTAAACAGTATGAAGTGATTTGTAAATAGGAATACAGATTTGACTTAATGTTTTCAGAAATATATTTTTCTCCCAGTTTGTCATGGGACTTATTTTCACCCTCTCAAAGAACCGGAACCGAAAATAACCGGAATCGAAAAGCAGAACCGGAATCGTTAAAATCCAAACGATACCCATCCCTTTGTGTGATGCAGTAAAATGTTACCGCTCACTTACGTTAGCGGTGTCGTAAAAACCGTGGGAAAATGTAAAAAAATACGATGACGAAGAAGAAGATTCCAGTGGCCCCAATTTTTGTCAATTCTGGACAAGTGAAAAATGTATTCGGACAAGTACATTGCCAAACTCACTTGTCCATGGACAAGTACTCTCTAAAAACTTTTTCTCACACTGTTATTTATAGCCTATAGGCCTAGCGCTTTTCTACAACACAAAGACGCTTGCACGCTTACACACGTCCTGCAATACACATGCTGCAGCTGCTCACTGTTTGTAAAAGTAAAGAAATAGTATTTTCATTTCCATAATGTACTTTCTATACCCTGCTTCATAAACAATACTAACATCCTGCTCCTCCGAGTCTGGGGGTCCGGGGATGTGAGGACAGCGCGAGGACAGACAGGGAGGCTGCTTCACTTCATAAAGGAAATGGTGGTTAATATTAACGACACAGGAGTTAAAACGCTTAATAACCTTCATTACGTGTTAGAGAAAGAACATAAGAAAGTTTGACAAAGATGAGGCTGTTAAACGGGCAGCGGATCCGCTGTGTGTAGAAAGAGAGAGAGAGAGACGCTGAGCTGCACCGTGCAGCGATCAGCTGATACGGAGCATAGAGAGAGCTGCAGTCCGCGGGGCTCGGCCTCGCCTCCTGTCCTCACAACTCTTATTAATCCCGGTACCGGAAAAATTGTTATTTGTTCCTACTCGGAACCGAGTGTTGCTTCCCAAGCCTGCCACTATGCTACACTTCCCGCCCCGCCCCGCCCCCGTCTAACTGTACAGAAAGCGGCGAGATGCATTTCCTTAGGAATCGACAAGCAGAACCGAAACTAACACTTCTAAACGAACAATGGCGGACACGTACAATTTGCGAATGAGTTCTGCCTTTTGTAAACTGAATGTATCAATAATTTGTCAATAAATCAGGCCGAAAAACGTCACTTGTCCGCCGGACAAGTCAATTGAAAGATCTACTTGTCCGATATTGTAAATAACACGTCCCGGACGGTGGGACGTGTACTTTTTCGCACACTGACATTGTTACAGCAGAAAAGAGCCAAAGACAGCTTAATGTTACCTAAGTAGCATGCATAAAAAAAGTACTAAGATAAACAAAATAAATTAAAATAACAAAGTTACACATTTTACAAAAATACACACCCTGTAACAGTTCTGAGGATTTAGCAGCCAGGTATATATTGCACAGTTTTTAACGGCATATATATATATATATATATATTAGTGCTGTCAAAATTATCGCGTTAACGGTAGGGATGGGAACTTGAAAGCAAATGTATATTCGAATATTCGACCCCCCAAAAAACGGTTAACCGAAATGCACACATCCGATAAAAAAATTGGGTAATTTTTTTTTTTTCAGAATTTTTTTTTTACCCAATATTTTTTCACAGATTTTTTTTAAATAGATACATGTTCAAATAAGTGTAGAAACCAACTCGAATTTGTCAAATGTATTGAACTGGTGATCACAGTTTGACAGCTATAAACCTACAGCTTTCATGTGAGGAGGCGATTCACAATCAGGCCAGCTGTAGAGAAGACCCTCTCAGCTGGAACGGTGGTTGCGGGTATAGCAAGGTATAGCATGTATAAATAAGTTTAATTTGGCATAGTTTGACCTCTACACCGCACTCACTAACCTGGTCAAAATATTTCCACACATTACTCCTTTTTGACGCCATGTCTGTGTAGGACTCTTCTTAGAGTGTAAATAATTACCGGACTATGACTGGTAAAATATGTTGAATACCGGCAAAACTAAATCTCTCCTGTCAAAATGTCTATGTACTTTGCCGCCACACACGGTTGCCAAGCAGCGCTTAAGATGAGGTTTGAGTCTGCGTGATCTGCGTGTAGGGAGGGGCAGCAGCCATATCATTGGCTAGCACTAGCTAGATCTGATGGATTTGGACATAAACGCGAGTGAAGTATAACCGGACACGAGAGAGAGAGATCAGCACCTGCAGCTCTGCCCGCTGTGAGGGACCGGTGAGCGGAGCAAAACACACCTTTAGACGTCACCTAACACATTTAGCTATGGCACAGTCGTATACATTGAATTAGATAATATGTAATCAACTTAGGCATCCCTCCCAAAAAACAAAAAAAAAATTAATAAAAATATTCATAACTCATATTCGAATACATGAATAATTATTCGAATACCTGAATCATTTCGAATATTCGAATATTCGATTAATCGTTCCCATCCCTAGTTAACGGCGGTAATTAATTTTTTGAATTAATTGCGTTAAAATATTTAACGCATTTAACGCATGTGCAGAATGGCCCTCCCCATACGTGCCACCAGTGGCAGCGCCAGGGTATGGCTGGGGTAGGCTACACCCATACCAAGAAATGGCTTAGCCCCACCATGAAAAATGATGTTAAAGTAAGCAAAATAAAGTCTGCCAACTCGCGCGGAGTAAATTGCACAGACAGCAGTTAGTAAGATTGATTTCAGTAGCCACGGTTTTGAAAACTTTTGTCACGTAGTGATCGTCTTCTCAATAGAACATCTTTGATAACGGCGTGGTGTTGTTGCAGGAAGTCCCGACGGAGAAAACTTTTGCTGTAGTACAGGGCAGAGTCATATAATAGTAATAATATGGCTCTGGTACAGGGGTGCACATAACTGGTACGCAGGTTATGTGCGTAATCTGAAATGCGTCCCGTCACTTGTGTCACAAAGCGCATTTGCGTACCGACGTACTTGTGAAGCTTTTCCAGAAGGCGGTTAGATCACCGGACGACAGAGTCGGTCTCCGTGTGCACAGACAGGGCTGCTGTTAACGTCGGTCTGTACAACGGAACTGTGCCAAAACTACGCCAACCGGCTGCGGAGGGAGACTCCCCCCTTCACTGGAGAACTGCGCTAAAACAGCTGACCACAACGTTCACACTCTGTGGTCACGAAGTACTCCACTAGCCCCCCCCCCCCCCCCCCCCCCCGCTGTCGACTTTCCTGAAGTACTCCCCCGTTGATAGAAATCAACAGGTAATGAATTAAGACCCCACGGGTTGATGATTGATAGGTGTGTGGGCTGTCTTTCATTTTGACACGCAGAACAATGTTATAATAAACATAGATACTGTATGTTAAATTGATATATCCGCCTTCTTTCATTTATCTTTCCATTCCCACAACAATATACATAAATAAATGGCATATTTTGGACATAGTTCGAATGGTGATTAATCATGATTAATTAATTTTTAAGCTGTGATTAATCTGATTAAAAAATGTTAATCGTTTGACAGCCCTAATATATATATATTGCACATAGTTGGTATTTAACAACAAGAGGTGTTATAGTCTGTGTTGTTGTGTGTGTGTGGGGGTCTATTAGGGGCCGTGCTGGTTATATAGAAGAAGTACAAAGTAGCAAAAATAAATAAAATATATACATCTAAATATATTATTAGAAAATGGGACAATCTGAATAATGACTACTGTTAATACTTTGGTTATTTTACTTAAATAACATTTGCAATGCAGGACTTTTACTTGTAACTTGAGTATTCCTACACGGTGGTATTTACTTTTATCTACATAAAAAGTATTTCTTCCACCTCTTGTTTGTCTTAATAATTGTGAGTGAACATTGACCTTTCACCAAGTACATTTTTTTTTAAATCTCTATTGTTTACCCTCTGTTGAAGGGTATTTGAAAACTTGCTCAAAATGTAGCATCAACGTTCCTAGGCCTCTCAACACTTTATTACAGGATGAGTTCACTTCTGTTCATAATGAGATTCATACAGCTCATTTGACTTTATAATATGGTTTATCCCTTTTCACATCCTGTGAGCGAGGGGAGAACTTGGGGGAAGTGTGAACTTACTGTTGAAAAACGATTTGATTTGGTTTGGATAGGGATAAATAAAGTTAACTTTATCAGACTCTCCAGCCGCAAATTTGATATGGCTGAGCAATCATAGCTTTCCCTTATTTTGGGACTTTAATTTCAGAAAAAGACATTTAAGAGATCTTACAGTAGCCTATATGCTCAGACTAAACTGACTATCTGTTCCTGAGGAGGAACTCTGTTAGTATAGCCTCCAAAGCACACTAGAAACTACTGAACTCAGCCTTAATATGCCTGCTGGATTAAAGTCATCTAGGTGTTTTGGTTGATTGCTGCTGACTTTGTGTTTTCTCCTTATTTCCTAATTTCTTTGTGATCCTTAAGCTGTAGTAAAATAAAACAGTTTACAGTGTTGATCACTGAGCAATTGGGGGATCAGAGAATCTATAAACTGACTTACAGTGCTCCGTTTTATTCAAACACTTGTTTGTTGTTTTAGCTGCCTCCAGTTTATTTAGCTGTGATCTCATTTGAACTTACTCCAGGTCTCTTACAGCCAGTCTAATAATGGATAAGTGCTCATAATTTGATGTTTATTTCCCCCGGTAACGTGCCGGCCAAGTGTTGCAAATATGCGAACGTTTTTGAGGAAACAGCTCTGTAAACACAGCTGTCCAGCAATCAGACTGCTGTTATGTTTGTGGACTTGATACTATATTTATTTATTTGTCATTATGGATACCTCCCATTGGGCTATGAGACAAGTTATCAGAACGCCTGTTTTAGAAACTAGAGGAGTGGAGAGTGAAAGACGCTGTTGTTTACCAGGCAGGGAGTGCACAACAAAAATGTGATACCAGTTGCATGATAAACTTTTTATAATCCAGTGTACAATAAGTACTGAAAGGCAGGATATCACTACTGATGCTGCTTTGATTTGAACCAACACATTTTGGTATGTGGCTCCTGCAAGTCATCTGTTATGAGCTGCAAAACCAAATAGGTTGGCTAGCTGTTGAGGCTTACATAAAGTATCAGAAAACAGTGGAAAAGTCCTAAACAAATTCCCCAGAGCTCACGTTGACATAGGGCTGTGCAATTAATCGTATTTTAATCGCGATTACGATTATGGCTTGCGACGATTATGAAAACAGCATAATTGACAAAATACGATTATTTTGCTGGGTGCGCTTTCGCCCCTCCCTAAAAGCCCACTCGGCCACCTGTGAGTGACATGTGTTGTGAGTGTTCAGCGCGAGCGAAGATGTCAGAACAAGAGCAGCAACTCATTAAAAAGAAGGGTAAAACTATTTCCACTATTTGCAAGTACTTTGCCATTACATTTCACATCGCTAAAGATATGTGCCCAGTTAGCACTGTTAGCAACCAGGGCTTTAAGCAACTTGTCAACACGTTGGACAAGCGTTACGCGATGCCGTCTCGGTATTATTTCAGCAGGTCTGCGCTGCCTGCACTATATGACAAATGCCGTGGGGAAGTTGAGAGAGATGTGGCTTCAGCTGACTACTTTGCTACCACAACGGACCTATGGTCTAGGCCAGGGGTGCCCAACCAGTCGATCGCGAGATGTGTCTAAAAATAGAACAACAATATTCTGTTTTATCGTTAATGTCCTGTAACATAATCTTCCTGTGCCAGAAGTGGAATATGTTGAATATGTTTTACCAAAATGTTGGCTATATGTTAAGGAGTTTTCAGTAGGTTGTGACAGTGCACTGCATCATATTTGATTTAATTTATTTTGGTCTAATTTATTTGTATTGATCATATTAATAATATATGTTTAGTATGGTTTTGGAAGTGCGCTCCAACATATTTGTTGATCTTGTTTATTGGTAAAATATTATTTGTTTTAAAGTTCAATAAATGGTCAATGAATAATCGTCAAAATAATCGTGATATCAATTATTGACCCAAATAATCGTGATTATGATTTTTGCCATAATCGCACAGCCCTACGTTGACATCTTATGTTGTCTGACAAACTGTCAAGAACCTAAAAGTATTCACTATAATATCAAAAGAAACAAGTGCAAGCCTGAGTAGTAGTGATTTACAGTATATAGCCATATTTTGAAATTGTTGCCTTTTAGTTTCCTGTAGACTTGCTATGGTTCTAGAATATACCAATATATGATTGACTGATCAACGATCCAATATCATCGATGCAAAGTAAAAACATTGAGCATTTCTTTTTACTTTCAAATGGCACCTTTGTTTCACTATTCCTGTCCAAAACATTCTAACAGTGCTTAAGTATGAAAGATTTGGCCCTTCATAGTGAACAACTGGACATCCACTAAGATTAAAAATAAAAGATTGTTTTTAGAGAATATATCGTCAATTTGTATTTAAAACATTTTTGAGAATTTATATAAATGCAACTTAATGTTTTTTTTGTGTCAATTTATTGAACATGTCAGAAACAAAAACATACAACAATAATATATATATATATACAGTGGGGCAAAAAAGTATTTAGTCAGCCACCAATTGTGCAAGTTCTCCCGCCTGTAATTTTCATCCTGATATCCTGGATATTTTGGCTTTGATATAGCTTATATGTGGTTTCCAACTTAATTTATTGTCTATGATTACTCCAAGGAATTTTATTTCCAATACTCTTTCTAATTGGACGCCATTTATAGTGAGTTTCTTCTCTGTATTGGTCGATCGATTCCCAAATATTATGAGTTTGGTTTTGCTTGCGTTCAATGTTAATTTATTTTGGTCAAACCAGATCTTCATCCTGCTCAGTTCCTTCTCCATTGTGACCAATAGCTGTTCTAAATTGTCCCCACAGCAGAGTAGACTTGTGTCGTCTGCAAAAAGAATCGTTTTAATAGTTTTTGATACTTCACATATATTGTTAATACAGAATAAATAGTAATGGCCCCAAGACTGAGCCCTGAGGCACCCCACATGTAACCTGCAGTAGTTGTGATTTATGGCTTTGTAGTTCCCTGTTATGTAGGTAGCTAGATAGCTATGATAGTGCAACACCTCTAATGCCATATCTCTAGTTTTTTAATTAATAATTCATGGTTAACCGTGTCAAATGCTTTTTTAAGGTCCAGAAATATCCCTATTACATATTCTTTCTTTTCTATTGCCTTAGTAATGTGTTCCATAAATTCTATAACTGCAAATGATGTGGTTCTATTTGCGAGTATGTTATGTTTGGTGATGAAGTAATTTAGTCTTGTATAGTAGATTTTTTCCAGTATTTTAGAAAACTGTGAGAGCAATGAAATTGGTCTATAGTTTGACAGAGTACATGTTTATCTCCAGATTTATGTATTGGTATGACAGTTTTCATTTTATTTGGAAATACACCGGTTTGTATTGACTTATTACAGATGTGAGTTAGTGGTTTGGCCATACATTCAATAATGTTTTTAACTGTATACATGTCAATATCATGACAGTTTGTACACCTTTTACTCTTAAGTTTTTTAACTGTGTCAATAATTTCATTTTCATCAGTCCCTCTTAAGAATATAGTTTCCTTCACATATATATATATATATATATTAATGCTGTCAAAATTATCGCGTTCACGGCGGTAATTAATATTTTGAATTAATTGCGTTAAAATATTTAACGCATTTAACGCATGTGCAGAATGGCCCGCCCCATACGTGCCACCAGTGGCAGCGCCAGGGTATGGCTGGGGTAGGCCTACACCCATACCAAGAAATGGCTTAGCCCCACCATGAAAAATGATGTTAAAGTAAGCAAAATAAAGTCTGCCAACTCGCGCGGAGTAAATTGCACAGACAGCAGTTAGTAAGATTGATTTCAGTAGCCACGGTTTTGAAAACTTTTGTCACGTAATGATCGTCTTCTCAATAGAACATCTTTGATAACGGCGTGGTGTTGTTGCAGGAAGTCCCGACGGAGAATACTTTTGCTGTAGTACAGGGCAGAGCCATATAATAGTAATAATATGGCTCTGGTACAGGGGTGCACATAACTGGTACGCAGGTTATGTGCGTAATCTGAAATGCGTACCGTCACTTGTGTCACAAAGCGCATTTGCGTACCGACGTACTTGTGAAGCTTTTCCAGAAGGCGGTTAGATCACCGGACGACAGAGTCGGTCTCCGTGTGCACAGACAGGCTGCTGTTAACGTCGGTCTGTACAACGGAACTGTGCCAAAACTACGCCAACCGGCTGCGGAGGGAGACTCCCCCCTTCACTGGAGAACTGCGCTAAAACAGCTGATCACAACGTTCACACTCTGTGGTCACGAAGTACTCCACTAGCCCCCCCCCCCCCTCTGTCGACTTTCCTGAAGTACTCCCCCGTTGATAGAAATCAACACGTAATGAATTAAGACCCCACAGTTTGATGATTGATAGGTGTGTGGGTTGTCTTTCATTTTGACATGCAGAACAATGTTATAATAAACATAGATACTGTATGTTAAATGGATATATCCGCCTTCTTTCATTTATCTTTCCATTCCCACAACAATATACATAAATAAATGGCATATTTTGGACATAGTTCGAATGGTGATTAATCATGATTAATTAATTTTTAAGCTGTGATTAATCTGATTAAAAATTGTAATCGTTTGACAGCCCTAATATATATATATATATATATTTAAGCAATAGCTCACGACAGGCGCTTCGCGTCGGGCCGAACCACGCCCCTTAGCTGTGATATAATGAGCATATATCACGGCCTGAAGTGAGCTATTGCTTTTATAAAATGGTTACCAAGTGTGGCAATATTTAAAAAAAATACACACTCTAATTTAAATAGTTTTTATTAGTAAATAATGATGTTCAAAATAAAATAGTTCCTCCGTTGCCTTCTGCACAAAACATAGTGCGAGGTGGTTGCTATGCAACAACACTAACAGCTAGCGAACATATTAGACGGAGAGCGTTGGTCCATTATTTGGCTATTTATTTACATTCATTAGTATGTTGCCGTTTATTGTGCACCCACTGAAAACCTGTCCAGCACCAGTAGCATGGCTTACACGGTTGTTCTAGGCTGTTGCTTGGCGTGGTGAGAATATTGCTCCACTTTCTCCGGTCCCCGAGATTGGGCTACCAGTAGCTCTAGAGCAGGGGTGGCCAACCCGCGGCTCTCGAGCCGCATTCGGCTCTTTGCCTAGTTTCATGCGGCTCTTCAGTTCATATCGAATTGTATATGTGTGAGTTTGGGGGAGAGACACTGACTCCTGACTAGTGTTGCACGGTGTACCGATACTTGAAAGGTACCGCGATACCCTGCCGTTAAAAACGTTACGATTCCTCCGTTTCATTAGTATCTGTACTTTAAGAATGACGGGGGAAAGTACTCCGGTGAGAAAGTGCCGTTTTAATAAGAGCCGTGTGTGTTCAGCGCTCTGCTTCCACTCCCTGCACTGCAGCCAGTGGTACTCAACCTTGTCCTAATCAGGAGCCACATTGACGAAAAAATATTTTTGCAAGAGCCACAATCCAAAAACGCTCCTTTCCTCCCTGAAACCATTATGCATTTGAGAATATGGATAATAGTAATATGTTACTAAGGAATGAAAAGCATAAGTGCAATAACTGTGATTTATTATTTTCACTGCAACCACAAAACACACTTTGCTGACTGCCCATAACAACAGATAACAGACAGCATGTTTACTAATCATCACAGGATGCCTCTGTCGCTCTTTCACTCGTATTTGTGTGGAATACGTTTTTTTGAGCAGTTCTGTTTGAGTCTCGCCAGCTTTTCCGCCCTCAACTCTCCACCTTTCGGAAAGTCGGTACTGAACTTCGGGTGTTTTGTGTCGTGATGGCGCTGCAAATTGGACCTTTTTAAATTGTGAAATGACGTTGTCACAAAGCAGGCAGATGCATTTTCCCGAACCGGTGGAGACGAAGAAAAACTCGAGTTCCCAGTCCTCTTTAAATGTTCGATATTCCTCTTCATATTTTCGTTTCCTATATTCCTTTACCATTTTTGCATAGTGCTGTAAGCTAGTTTTCCCAGTGTGACGGAGCAATTATCTCGCGCACCTGCAATCAGAGCGCGAAACCTGAAATACCTCAAGTCACGAGGTTGGTAGGATTTAAAGCTGTTTAGAGCGCGAAACCTGAAATAATTTGTGATTGGTTGTTCAGAGGGATGGGGGGGCGGCTTAATAGACTGATGTGTGTGATGACTGGTGTGTGACTTGTGAGTGATAATGAAATGTTGATGAATTCTGCTGACAATGTTTTTCTTTTCCGTTTTTTTTTTTTAATTAATTTTTTATTTTATTTTTTTAAGTGGGACTTAAAAAACTAGTCTTAAAGGAGCCGCATGCGGCTCGCGAGCCGCGGGTTGAGTATCGCTGACTGCAGCCGTGCCTGCAGTCCCGCCCCTCTCAAGCACGCTCAAGTGCCTCCCCTCTCTCTCCCCGCGCTAGCTGCCAGAGCATGTGAGAAAACGAGAAGCATGGCTGCAAGTGGGAGTGCAACTGCCGCTGCTCCTCAGCTTGTTGACAAAAAAGACGACAGAAGCGAAATTTGGAAGTATTTTAGCTATATCTCTGACAGTGAGGGCAAGCCTACGGACACCACGAGGCCTGTCTGTAAGAAATGTATTAATTGTATTTAATACGAATTCTTGTCATTTATTTTATTTATTGTTCTCATTTTTTAAAGGTTTGTGTTATGGTTATGGTTCTGGTGTGAAATAAAGCACAATAATAATTACATTTAAGACTGTTTCCCTTTTTTTAAGAAAAAAAAATCGGAATCGCAATTCTTGACTTGGTATCGAAACCAAAATGTTGTTATCTTGACAACACTACTGACAGTTAAACCTGATAGTTAGTAGGTCTGTTAAGTATTGAATGCTGATCATTCTGACGTAATTTGGCCTGTCAAAGTTGTTTGGGCTCGGATAAAATCGCTCCGTTACTTTCGTCCCGTGTTACTTTCGTCCCGTGTTACTTTCGTCCCGTGTTACTTTCGTCCCGTGTTACTTTCGTCCCGGCTCTCCCTACGTGTATGTGTGGTGTCAGGTGTCAATGAGAGGATGACAGCGCGTCTAATTTTGATGTGGCCCAAGAGTCAATCACAATAATACGTGCGATGCAGTGAACCAATTTGAGGGGGGGGAAATCATTGATTAAACACTATCCAGTAGGGCTGTACCCGAATATTCGACTATTCGAATATTCGTTCGTTGGCCAACTATTCGGGTTTCAATTTCATTATTCGGATATTCGTTTTTTTTTTTTTTTTCAAACAAAAAAATATTTTTAAAAATAAAATATTTTTCAAACAAATTAATATATTATTATATTATATTATTAGATATTATATATCTAAATGTATGCTATTAATAAAGGCGAATTGCCATATTCTTATACTATATTTATACTTTTGAATTGCACTGTTAAAATGCGGAAATATATACAATCTCAGCCTGTGCTCGTGACATTGCGTTCACTGTTCACAGTCACGAACGCAAACGGCACGCTTCACCTCGCTTCACCTCGTTTCACCCATAAAATGCCGAAGACTTCAGCTGTGTGGGACCATTTTAAATTGGACGACGGTAAAAAGAAGGCAGTGTGCCAAATATGTGATAAGAAACTGGCCTACCACGGTGGCACAACAACTCTGAAAAGTCACCGGGGCCCTTTCTCATTTCTCGAACTCCCCTCCTCGACTCCCCTCCTCGACTCCTATCCTCGATACTTAGTCCCGCCCACAGGAGATGCGAGCGGAGGAGCCGAGGAGGGGAACCGAGGAGAGAGGAGGGGAAGCAGCAGGCGGTTATAGAAATGAGAACTCCTCTCCTCTGAGCGGTCATTTTAAAGAGACGTCCATTAATGATGACAGGAGGCAGCAGCCTCTGTCTGATGGACAGATGTGTTCATGATGACTTATATATTTACTTTGATTCATTCACAGTGCGGTATAATGAGACAATAACAGGCTACAGATGCGGACACGCACACACACATATATATGTGTATATATTTATATAAATAAATACAATTTCAGAATCAAATAGAGCACTCTCATAACTCGTAACACTATCAGAGACTGGATATATCCCCCCCCTCTCCCCTTTGGTCGCTACAATGAGGAAAATAAATTACGGGCCAAAAGTTGTATTTACAAGTATTAAAAGTAAGCAGAGGACACCAAACCAACAGACCTGTCTGTCCGCTGCATCTACGCACACACTGTACCACACACACCTACACACTGTACCACACACACACACACACACACACACACACACACACACACACACACACACACACACACACACACACACACACACACCACACACACACACACACACACACACACACACACACACACACACACACCACACACACAC
>NW_027262574.1:0-27107 GCF_902827115.2 Pseudochaenichthys georgianus
ACCGTCCTCTTTCCCCCCGGAGAGAGAGAGGCTCATCGCAAACATCCTCGTCTACGACAACCACGTGGAGTACGCTCGGCAGCTGAAGGTCAGAGCAACACCATATCTTACAGAGGCTTGAGTTCATAGTTTAATGTCTTTCCTCCCAGTGGCCATCAAACTCTACTTCACCCCTCAGTAAAGGGAACTTCCACACCAACACTATGTGCAGTATAAATATCATTACAAAACACTCGCTGCTATATAACATGTGCAATATCATTATTATTAATAATGTTCTATAATAACGTGCGATTACGTACCTGGCAATACGTTTTTTGCACTACTAAATACTGTTAATATTTACTTCATTATGTGACCGTCTCTATTTCCTGTAGATATTTAATTGTTCTTTTACTGCAGTTTTATCATTATGCTGCTGTGTTTATTGTATTTTTGTAACTCCGGCACAACCATTTCCTTCAGGATAAATAGAGTCTTATCTTATCTCTCTTATCTTTATTAAGATATTATTATTTCACGAATACTCCTCATTGAAGAGAGTTCATTCAATATTTTTTACCAAATGCCTCTTGCATTAATGCAATGGTTCTCAAAGTGGGGGGCGCAGAAGCATGACAGGGTGAGGGGGGACGCGAGAGACCAGGAGGACCAATGGTTATTTAAATAAAAAAAAAAAAAAAAAATCATAATTAAAAAAATTATTAATTGAAAATAATATGATACAGTACTATTACGTCTGGGTCTCTGTGTTTCATTACAGCTCGGCTCTGTGTGTGTGTGTGTGTGTGTGTGTGTGTGTGTGTGTGTGTGTGTGTGTGTGTGTGTGTGTGTGTGTGTGTGTGTGTGTGTGTGTGTGTGTGTGTGTGTGTGTGTGTGTGTGTGTGTGTGTGTGTGTGTGTGTGTGTGTGGAACGAGCCATTTTGTGTGCGCGAGCGAGAGAGAGAGAGCGCACCGGTACCGGAGATCGTACTTGTTAGCTTCTGGTGCTAGCGAGCTACGCTAACGGATATAAGGAGTTTTTCAACAACAAGGTGGAGGAGAGTCCTCTGCTGTCAGACTGAGAGACTCTGAGCTAAAGGACTCTCTCAGCGTTATCTCAGTGGGTCTCAAACGGTTTGGTCACGATTAATGTAATCAATTATTTCCGAGGCACACGTTTATATGATCATTATAGTTATAAAAAAATAAGAGAATAAATGAAAAGCAAGTATGAAATACTATATGGCAGTAAAACAAGAATAAAGTTTAAAAGGGTGATTTGTAAAATATCCATAAAGAAAAAGTAAATCTGTTTCCAGTTCTGTTTCAAATGGGTGCTGAGAGAGGTATCCATAGATCTCTTCATGTTGCTCTCAAAGTGCACCAGATTGATGCTTTTAACTTCAATATTTAAAAATCTTCCCGGGGAGCATGCCCCCGGACCCCCCGATGCGAGGTCCACACACCACCTATAAAAACAGCACTTTACCCCTGCTTACACCTATATGCCGCGAGCTGATTATCGAGCCTTCTTTGTAACAGTCGCGGGTACACTGTGTGTGTGTGTGTGTGTGTGTGTGTGTGTGTGTGTGTGTGTGTGTGTGTGTGTGCGTGGGGAGTGTTGCAGTAGAACATTCCACTGTAGCAACCGGTACATTAAAGGGAAACCCTAAATGTTTGAGCACCCGCTATGAAACGTCAAGCTACCCCACAGCACCCCAAAATAAATCTCTGGCGCCGCCACTGAGCCTGACTATTTGTGTTGGGGGGGCCCGACTTTTTTTTCTTCTCCAAAGACAGAAAAAGTTTGAGCACCACTGCATTAATGTCACACAGATCAGGATGAGGCTATATTACACTTTATCTGACGCTTTTATCTAAAGCAACTTACACAAAGGAAAATCCGCTATAAGGTTACAAACTCAAAACAGCAAGAAGCCAGCAGGCACATCAGCTTCAAAAAAGCCTTTTTAAGTTGTCAATAAGAAAATGAGAAGTGTGATTTTCGTATTATTCATATATTTTAATTTGCTTTCAAAACAAAGGTGCTCTGTCTGTGCTCAGAACAGATGCACTGCTCGGAAATGAATGAAACATTCTCGCTTTTCTGTTTCTGTAATGAACGTTTCGAAGCTTCTTCTGTCGACTTGAATAGTTCACTAAATAAGAAAGAAAGTCATACTGCTGACTAGCGCTTGATCTGTTATCGACTTTTACCAATTGAATTAGTCCAACCACACACAACCAATCTCAAAGTGTTTGAATGATTGCTTGGTTTTCATGGATCCCCAGAAACAGAACGATGTGTGTGTTAGACTTGATGTCTGTGTGAGTTGGTGTTAATATCTGGCACATCTATTCAGACATGCTGCACCGATAACATGGATGGGACTCTCCACTCGTCCCACTCCCAAGAAAGGTCACCAATACGATGCAAACATCTTCAAAACCATTCATTTATACCTTCAGGAACACACAAACAAAAACAACCCTAAACGTTTAAACAAAAACGAAAGCCTCTGACCTGAGCTCCTCCCGTCATAACAGGAACTTAGGGTGTCGTAGGCTATTTTTATTATATGTACAGCACTTTGGCTCGACCAGAAATATATATAAATAAAACTTGATTTGATTTGATAACACATTAGAAAACAGGGCTAAAAAGAACTGCTTTTCACCCTTACTACTGCTTTTATTGTAAAAACATCCGTGCATGATGTGTCCAACTACGATATTGAGTGTGTACAAACAAACAGATGAAAGTCCTAAGAAGACTTGGAGGAAGACGGCTCACAGCTCAGTCAACATTTCTGGTAAATAAAAGATAAAGCCGAGCCGGTGTGTCGAGCTCAGGGAGATTACAGAGTGAGACGCAGAGATTGCTTCTGATGCAACCTGCTGATTGCACACGGATTGATCAGATACAGCAGGCATCAGTCGGGGTTAGTCGCTCTGTTCGATGTCTGACCCCACAGGGATGGATCGTGGTGCCAGAGATGCATTCATGTTTGTTTTGAGCTTAATATGTATTGTTAAGAAACTCTACCAACGGCTGAAACTGGGACGACATGTAAGCGTACCTTAAAAATCACGGCACCACTGATCGAGGTTTTCTCTGAATGTCCAAGTCTGTTTGCATTTTATTTTCTATTGACAAGTCTTGAAACACTGTTCAGCCCATATCCTGTTCCCTTTAGTGTTTACTTCCTGTCTGTCTTCTTCTGCTGTTCCCTTTAGTGTTTACTTCCTATCTGTCTTCTTCTGCTGTTCCCTTTAGTGTTTACTTCCTGTCTGTCTTCTTCTGCTGTTCCCTTTAGTGTTTACTTCCTGTCTGTCTTCTTCTGCTGTTCCCTTTAGTGTTTACTTCCTATCTGTCTTCTTCTGCTGTTCCCTTTAGTGTTTACTTCCTGTCTGTCTTCTTCTGCTGTTCCCTTTAGTCTTTACTTCCTGTCTGTCTTCTTCTGCTGTTCCCTTTAGTGTTTACTTCCTGTCTGTCTTCTTCTGCTTTTCCCTTTAGTGTTTACTTCCTATCTGTCTTCTTCTGCTGTTCCCTTTAGTGTTTACTTCCTATCTGTCTTCTTCTGCTGTTCCCTTTAGTGTTTACTTCCTATCTGTCTTCTTCTGCTGTTCCCTTTAGTGTTTACTTCCTATCTGTCTTCTTCTGCTTTTCCCTTAAGTGTTTACTTCCTGTCTGTCTGTCTTCTTCTGCTGTTCCCTTTAGCGTTTACTTCCTGTCTGTCTTCTTCTGCTGTTCACTTAAGTGTTTACTTCCTGTCTGTCTGTCTTCTTCTGCTGTTCCCTTTAGCGTTTACTTCCTATCTGTCTTCTTCTGCTGTTCCCTTTAGTGTTTACTTCCTGTCTGTCTTCTTCTGCTTTTCCCTTAAGTGTTTACTTCCTGTCTGTCTGTCTTCTTCTGCTGTTCCCTTTAGCGTTTACTTCCTGTCTGTCTTCTTCTGCTGTTCACTTAAGTGTTTACTTCCTGTCTGTCTGTCTTCTTCTGCTGTTCCCTTTAGCGTTTACTTCCTGTCTGTCTTCTTCTGCTGTTCACTTAAGTGTTTACTTCCTGTCTGTCTGTCTTCTTCTGCTGTTCCCTTTAGTGTTTACTTCCTGTCTTTCTTCTTCTGCTGTTCCCTTTAGTGTTTACTTCCTGTCTTTCTTCTTCTGCTGTTCCCTTTAGTGTTTACTTCCTGTCTGTCTTCTTCTGCTGTTCCCTTTAGTGTTTACTTCCTGTCTGTCTTCTTCAGCTGTTCCCTTTAGTGTTTACTTCCTATCTGTCTTCTTCTGCTGTTCCCTTTAGTGTTTACTTCCTGTCTCTCTTCTTCTGCTGTTCCCTTTAGTGTTAACTTCCTGTCTTTCTTCTTCTGCTGTTCCCTTTAGTGTTTACTTCCTGTCTGTCTTCTTCTGCTTTTCCCTTAAGTGTTTACTTCCTGTCTGTCTGTCTTCTTCTGCTGTTCCCTTTAGCGTTTACTTCCTGTCTGTCTTCTTCTGCTGTTCACTTAAGTGTTTACTTCCTGTCTGTCTGTCTTCTTCTGCTGTTCCCTTTAGCGTTTACTTCCTGTCTGTCTTCTTCTGCTTTTCCCTTAAGTGTTTACTTCCTGTCTGTCTTCTTCTACTGTTCCCGTTAGTGTTTACTTCCTTCCTGTCTGTCTTCTTCTGCTGTTCACTTAAGTGTTTACTTCCTGTCTGTCTGTCTTCTTCTGCAGTTCCCTTTAGTGTTTACTTCCTGTCTGTCTTCTTCTGCTGTTCCCTTTAGCGTTTACTTCCCGTATGTCTTCTTCTGCTGTTCCCTTTAGTGTTTACTTCCTGTCTGTCTTCTTCTGCTGTTCCCTTTAGTGTTTACTTCCTATCTGTCTTCTTCTGCTGTTCCCTTTAGTGTTAACTTCCTGTCTTTCTTCTTCTGCTGTTCCCTTTAGTGTTTACTTCCTATCTGTCTTCTTCTGCTGTTCCCTTTAGTGTTTACTTCCTGTCTGTCTTCTTCTGCTTTTCCCTTAAGTGTTTACTTCCTGTCTGTCTGTCTTCTTCTGCTGTTCCCTTTAGTGTTTACTTCCTGTCTGTCTTCTTCTGCTGTTCCCTTTAGCGTTTACTTCCTGTCTGTCTTCTTCTGCTGTTCCCTTTAGCGTTTACTTCCTGTCTGTCTTCTTCTGCTGTTCCCTTAAGTGTTTACTTCCTGTCTGTCTTCTTCTGATGTTCCCTTAAGTGTTTAATTACTGTCTGTCTTCTTCTGCTGTTCCCTTTAGTGTTTACTTCCTGTCTGTCTTCTTCTGATGTTCCCTTTAGCGTTTACTTCCTGTCTGTCTTCTTCTGCTGTTCCCTTTAGTGTTTACTTCCTATCTGTCTTCTTCTGCTGTTCCCTTTAGTGTTACTTCCTGTCTGTCTTCTTCTGCTTTTCCTTAAGTGTTTACTTCCTGTCTGTCTGTCTTCTTCTGCTGTTCCCTTTAGCGTTTACTTCCTGTCTGTCTTCTTCTGCTGTTCCCTTTAGCGTTTACTTCCTGTCTGTCTTCTTCTGCTGTTCCCTTTAGCGTTTACTTCCTGTCTGTCTTCTTCTGCTGTTCCCTTTAGCGTTTACTTCCTGTCTGTCTTCTTCTGCTGTTCCCTTAAGTGTTTAATTACTGTCTGTCTTCTTCTGCTTTTCCCTTTAGTGTTTACTTCCTGTCTGTCTTCTTCTGATGTTCCCTTAAGTGTTTAATTACTGTCTGTCTTCTTCTGCTGTTCCCTTTAGTGTTTACTTCCTGTCTGTCTTCTTCTGATGTTCCCTTTAGCGTTTACTTCCTGTCTGTCTTCTTCTGCTGTTCCCTTTAGTGTTTACTTCCTGTCTGTCTTCTTCTGCTGTTCCCTTTAGCGTTTACTTCCTGTCTGTCTTCTTCTGCTGTTCCCTTTAGTGTTCACTTCCTGTCTGTCTTCTTCTGCTGTTCCCTTAAGTGTTTAATTACTGTCTGTCTTCTTCTGCTTTTCCCTTTAGTGTTTACTTCCTGTCTGTCTTCTTCTGATGTTCCCTTAAGTGTTTAATTACTGTCTGTCTTCTTCTGCTGTTCCCTTTAGTGTTTACTTCCTGTCTGTCTTCTTCTGATGTTCCCTTTAGCGTTTACTTCCTGTCTGTCTTCTTCTGCTGTTCCCTTTAGTGTTTACTTCCTGTCTGTCTTCTTCTGATGTTACCTTCAGTGTTTACTTCCTGTCTGTCTTCTTCTGATGTTCCCTTCAGTGTTTACTTCCTGTCTTTCTTCTTCTATTGTTTCCTTCAGTGTTTACTTCCTGTCTGTCTTCTTCTGCTGTTCCCGTTAGTGTTTACTTCCTGTCTGTCTTCTTCTGCTGTTCCCTTCAGTGTTTACTTCCTGTCTTTCTTCTTCTGATGTTCCCTTCAGTGTTTTCCTCTTTCCTTCTCTTGTGCTCTTTTCTATACAGTGGACGTTAAATTAACCAGACTTCCTTATATGACGGAACATCTCTTGATCAGAACGTTCTCCTTAGCAGAGGCCACAGATAGTTCCAAATGGACCAATCAGCATTGAGTATTCAACCGAGCAGTGTGGGAATTTAATTTGAATCATCAAATCCTTAGATCAAACTTCACCGCGGACCTTCAGACTGTATCCTCTCTTTACTGTACATCACTGACCTTCAGATGTCTTCTTGTTAATCACTTATGTCTGTCTCTGATCTGTAAACAGCTTTGACTCCCAGCGCCTCCGGCTCACCTCAGATTAAACTCCTCACAATAATCAGTGTGGGTTTTAGAGAAAGATGCAATCTGAGATCTCCGTTCGCTCGTCTCCGTCTCGCCTGCGTTGTTTTGGAAGTGAAGCTGCAGCTTTGATCCTCGTTGCTCCTCTTATCAGCGCTGCAGACACGGGCTCATTTACATACGCTCCGCAGACTCTGCTGTCACTTCACATGAAGGAGTTTTACTTCCTATATACTGTTGTTCAATATCATGTGTGGGAGTTTTCAGTGGTAGGAAAGTGACTAAATACGTGTACTTAAGTATCGTTCGGAAGTACAATGTTATAGGAATGCCTTTTTAAAGTACGACTGCAACATTTGAAACAAATAATAAATTGAAATTATTTGTGACTGCGATGCAATAGGATTCACTGTATTGCAAGGTATCACTTTTTGCATTATGATATTCATTATCCTTGACAAATATATAACAAATATTAAGTGTTTTTCACACTCAGATAATATTCCAGCTATATAGAAACAGATATACAGCTACAAGGTTGTGTAGAGATACATAAGCATTTAGCCATAGTGTACTTACAAGTAGGTGGAACATTGATAAATACATACATGTCTAAATATGATATTACGATGCTGTTGTTCCCTAAAAGAATTGGGTTCGGGTTTTTTTTGGATTTATGAACAACACCTACATGAAGAATACACTTGGACATCATTTCCTGCGTGTGTCGTTAAAAGCTATCGCTGCATCAACAGTGAGATGAATTTAGCAAAACAGGACACATCCTTTTTCAAGAGTGATGTATTGCTGTGTGTGTGTGTGTGTGTGTGTGTGTGTGTGTGTGTGTGTGTGTGTGTGTGTGTGTGTGTGTGTGTGTGTGTGTGTGTGTGTGTGTGTGTGTGTGTGTGTGTGTGTGTGTGTGTGTGTGTGTGTGTGTGTGTGTGTGTGTGTGTGTGTGTGTGTGTGTGTGTGTGTGTGTGTGTGTGTGTGTGTGTGTGTTGAGGAAACATCTATCTTTATCAGGTTTGTCGCAGAATCACATTGAATTACAGATACACACACACACACATAGTGCTGCGTACCTGGACTCACATTCAGGTTCAGGTCCGGACTCAAGTCCGGAGGTTCAGGTTCAGGTCCGGACTTATAAGTCCGGACCTGAACCCATGGCTTGTGTCAAGTTGCGTGAGTAACTAAAGTGAACTTATTGTGAGCTAATTATCAATTGAAAATTAACTCATAATCAACTCAAATTCAAACTCGTCAGGTTTATTGTGCTCCCTTCCAACTTGTGTCTACATTTCTCTACAAAGTACAAATGACTTATGACAGCAACTACAGTGAACTACTACAAAGTTCAAACATTTATTTCATTTACCAAACTAAAGTAACCAAACAGTCCCTGAGCTGACTGAGCCTAAATCCCTAAAACGTTGCTGAAAGGTAGAGTGTAGTGTAGAGTAGACTATACACATTACACTGTTACACACCTACTATAGTATACAGTATAGGCTACACTGTATGTACAGTCAGAGTGTACTGTACTGTCTGTACACCATGTATTTTCTACAACTCTACATGTGTACATTATACAGTACATACTACATACATAGTGATGTACATACATACTGTTAGAAATTCAAATCAATGTTGATATGGCGTAATTTTGAATTAAATACACTAATTTAAATTAGTTTTATTCTGAAAAAACCGGAAGTTCACTAACTATTAACTTAATACTTTTATTCTGAAAATTCTTCACTTCCGGTTAGCATTAGCATGTGGCGAAATGCTACGTTTTCAAACCGTGAATCGAAGGTGAAATGACATGTGATGTTGTACACTGAGCACACTGGGATTAGCACTCATTTATTGACGCTGAATAACGTTTATCAGGGAATGTTTAAATAACTACAGACACCAGAATATACGTAAGTGCTAGTTTTTTTGCGAGTCCAAGTACCGGTTCCCGACGTTCCGGTTTTAACCGGACTTGAACCGAAACTTTTTACAAGTCCAGTACCGGTTAGGCGTACCGGTACGCAGCACTACACACACACACACACACACACACACACACACACACACACACACACACACACACACACACACACACACACACACACACACACACACACACACACACACACACACACACACACACACACACACACACACACTGCTGTATAGTTGTCAGTCCTGTTTTATCTCAGTCGGGATTTATTACCGAGCTCTGTTGAACACATCGGACCCTAAATGCATCGTTTTAGGACGCTTCACACCGACAACAGTTTTTAAAGCATTTGCTTAAGCGTATTACATTTCGGTCACGGTGAACAGTCCACACACACTTAAACTTCGTGCGACCCCTTCTGTTTTATTTGTATCTGCGAGTTTTTTTTTACCTCAACCCAAGAGGATATGTTTTTTCAGCTCAGCTTGTTCTGTCTGTTCAGAGGAATATAACAAACTTTGGGCACAGTTTTCATGAAACTTGGTTACACGTGCAAATTGTACAAGTCCTTTTTACTGTTTCATGCTACACCTGCTGATGTTCAGGTGTATATCAGTATGTAGTGTCTCTACTTTAAAGAGTCCTCTCCTGCTGATGTTCAGGTGTATATCAGTATGTAGTGTCTCTACTTTAAAGAGTCCTCTCCTGCTGATGTTCAGGTGTATATCAGTATGTAGTGTCTCTACTTTAAAGAGTCCTCTCCTGCTGATGTCAGGTTTATATCAGTATGTAGTGTCTCTACTTTAAAGAGTCCTCTCCTGCTGATGTTCAGGTGTATATCAGTATGTAGTGTCTCTACTTTAAAGAGTCCTCTCCTGCTGATGTTCAGGTGTATATCAGTATGTAGTGTCTCTACTTTAAAGAGTCCTCTCCTGCTGATGTTCAGGTGTATATCAGTCTGTAGTGTCTCTACTTTAAAGAGTCCTCTCCTGCTGATGTTCAGGTGTATATCAGTATGTAGTGTCTCTACTTTAAAGAGTCCTCTCCTGCTGATGTTCAGGTGTATATCAGTCTGTAGTGTCTCTACTTTAAAGAGTCCTCTCCTGCTGATGTTCAGGTGTAGATCAGTATGTAGTGTCTCTACTTTAAAGAGTCCTCTCCTGCTGATGTTCAGGTGTATATCAGTATGTAGTGTCTCTACTTTAAAGAGTCCTCTCCTGCTGATGTGCAGGTGTATATCAGTATGTAGTGTCTCTACTTTAAAGAGTCCTCTCCTGCTGATGTTCAGGTGTATATCAGTATGTAGTGTCTCTACATGTCTCCATGCTTTAATGTTCAGAAAGCTCTTTATTTTTCTCATACTGTCTGTGCTGCAGCACCTCTGTTCACCCTCTGTCTGAAACCAGAGCCCAGTCTGCTCTGATTGGTTAGCTGGCCGGCTCTGTTCTGATTGGTCAACCGCTTAGAGATGTCCCGCCCCTTATTACACACACAATGTGCTGGAGCTTACAAACAATCAGACAATCAAAGCGAGCCAAGAACAGAACCTCCTTGTCATAAACGGAACATTATGAGCTTCATAAAGACGGATGTTATAGCCGGGCTGTTGAGCTTTATTTCTGTCGTGGGACATTTCTGTATCACAATGATTTGCATCTCGCAAAGTGGGTATTTTCTTTTCGATGATTTCAAAGTTCGGTGTGTTATGCTTCCCAAAGTCACCACCTTGTCATGGAAGTACTTTCATAAAAAGGACATATCATGTTCTCTCGTACATGCAGCACTTATCAAATGACTATCTTTATAAAGTTCCCCTCCCGTGTAAAAGCTGTCTTTCCTCGAATGACCGAGTATCATGTACGAACAGTTCCTGCAATCACAGCCATGAATGTCCTGTCTCTTTGTTATTCTTAGTGTTTCAACACCCTGATGTCTTTGTCCTTTTGCTTTTTGGACATTGGTAATCAGCATTGCATGGCCTGTGGAGCGACAGGGGGAGAGCTCATTTGTCCTTTTATTTCTTCCAAGGACATCCACCCTGTAATAATCACAAATAACTCCTAACAGGATAAATCAGTGAAGTATAGCGGTGGAAACCAGCCGCTCTGACCTCCCACACAGCCTCCGCTGCTGTTTGACTTCACACACAGGAATCTGTCTGAGGACGTACGAGCTTGTCCTCTGGGTACTTTCAGTCGCTTTCTGTTGTTTCTTTATTTGCTCCGATACATCTTCCATACCGGAGGGTCCAAACGCTGCTGCCAGGCTTTTATTCAGAGGGATTCCTCTTCTCTTTTTGCTTGATAACTTTTGGTGCACAATAACAATGCTATTACTGTTATGCAGGACTTTGACTTGTAATAGAGTATTTCTGCATTGCTACTTTTACTTAAACACAACGTATTTGCTCATTTTCAGGTTCATATTTGTGTTGCTTAACATTAACTTAAAGAGGCCCTATTATACTTTTGGAGGGTTTCCCTTTCCGGTAGTTTCTCTCCCACACACTGCCTGAAACGCCTCCTTTGGACTCCTTTGTTCACTTCCTGAACATAGTGACATCACTATGTAACACTCGCGCTTCTATTGGCTAGCGCTCCAACACATTGTACGTGATAGGATAAGTGGCGGGACATCTCTAAGCGTTTGACCAATTACAACAGAGCCGGCCAGCTAACCAATCGGAGCAGACTGGGCTCTGGTTTCAGACAGAGGGTGAAAAGAGGTGCTGCAGCACAGGCAGTACGAGACAAATAAAGAGCTTTTTGAACATTAAAGCATGGAGACATGTAGAGACACTACATGCTGATATACACCTGCACATCAGCAGGAGAGGACTCTTTAAAGTAGAGACACTACATACTGATATACACCTGAACATCAGCAGGAGAGGACTCTTTAAAGTAGAGACACTACATACTGATATACACCTGAACATCAGCAGGACAGGACTCTTTAAAGTAGAGACACCACATACTGATATACACCTGAACATCAGCAGGAGAGGACTCTTTAAAGTAGAGACACCACATACTGATATACACCTGAACATCAGCAGGAGAGGACTCTTTAAAGTAGAGACACCACATACTGATATACACCTGAACACCAGCAGGAGAGGACTCTTTAAAGTAGAGACACTACATACTGATATACACCTGAACATCAGCAGGAGAGGACTCTTTAAAGTAGAGACACTACATACTGATATACACCTGACCATCAGCAGGAGAGAACTCTTTAAAGTAGAGACAGTACATACTGATATACACCTGAACATCAGCAGGAGAGGACTCTTTAAAGTAAAGACCCTACATACTGATATACACCTGAACATCAGCAGGAGAGGACTCTTTAAAGTAGAGACACTGCATACTGATATACACCTGCACATCAGCAGGAGAGGACTCTTTAAAGTAGAGACACTACATACTGATATACACCTGAACATCAGCAGGAGAGGACTCTTTAAAGTAGAGACACTACATACTGATATACACCTGAACATCAGCAGGACAGGACTCTTTAAAGTAGAGACACCACATACTGATATACACCTGAACATCAGCAGGAGAGGACTCTTTAAAGTAGAGACACCACATACTGATATACACCTGAACATCAGCAGGAGAGGACTCTTTAAAGTAGAGACACCACATACTGATATACACCTGAACACCAGCAGGAGAGGACTCTTTAAAGTAGAGACACTACATACTGATATACACCTGAACATCAGCAGGAGAGGACTCTTTAAAGTAGAGACACTACATACTGATATACACCTGACCATCAGCAGGAGAGAACTCTTTAAAGTAGAGACAGTACATACTGATATACACCTGAACATCAGCAGGAGAGGACTCTTTAAAGTAAAGACCCTACATACTGATATACACCTGAACATCAGCAGGAGAGGACTCTTTAAAGTAGAGACACTGCATACTGATATACACCTGAACATCAGCAGGAGAGGACTCTTTAAAGTAGAGACACTACATACTGATATACACCTGAACATCAGCAGGAGAGGACTCTTTAAAGTAGAGACACTACATACTGATATACACCTGAACATCAGCAGGAGAGGACTCTTTAAAGTAGAGACACTACATACTGATATACACCTGAACATCAGCAGGAGAGGACTCTTTAAAGTAGAGACACTACATACTGATATACACCTGAACATCAGCAGGAGAGGACTCTTTAAAGTAGAGACACTACATACTGATATACACCAGAACATCAGCAGGAGAGGACTCTTTAAAGTAGAGACACTACATACTGATATACACCTGAACATCAGCAGGAGAGGACTCTTTAAAGTAGAGACACTACATACTGATATACACCTGAACATCAGCAGGAGAGGACTCTTTAAAGTAGAGACACTACATACTGATATACACCTGAACATCAGCAGGAGAGGACTCTTTAAAGTAGAGACACTACATACTGATATACACCTGAACATCAGCAGGAGAGGACTCTTTAAAGTAGAGACACTACATACTGATATACACCTGAACATCAGCAGGAGAGGACTCTTTAAAGTAGAGACACTACATACTGATATACACCTGAACATCAGCAGGAGAGGACTCTTAAATGAAAAGAATAGAAAAGGGCTATACAAATGTAGTATATCTAGACGTATCTATTGAATACAATACATGAAATGAATAGAATAGTACTATCAAAAAATATACAAACATTGGATACTATATAAGTTTTACTGTATGCCGTTTTTTTATTGAAATGTAAATGCAACGAGGTAGCTGTGAGTAATATCAGTACAAATTGTTTAGTGTATTTGAATGGGGGAAACTGTGCTAGTCAGGCTAAAGAATCGTAATTAAATATAACAATAAATGCAATTTTCTAACTAATTATCCACTTTTGTTATGAGTTAATTTACGGCTATAAACCTTGAGAGTCCATCATAAAGAGGAATTATTATTCCCTGTTTGAGCTTGTGGTATAAATTAACTAAACAAAAATAAAAATGCTTGAGGTGCAATATTCAATTATTTAGTAATGGAGTTTTAAGAAAACAGTGGGAGCTTCGTTATCGTCCCGTGGAGAATTAATTAGTGAGTGGACTATTTCAATGCTGACAGAAAATGACTGGAATCTCTCTGATTAATATTTGCTTGATTAAACAATCCCTCGCCGAAGTTAATTTCTTCTCGTTCATTTTCCTAATTAAGGCTCTATGAAGTGATCATTTGTCGCTTGTTATTATCGAGCCGTTTAAATGTCGAGTGTGTGAGGCTGAGTGGGGTTTATTTTTTCTGTGACGCACATCCACGCTCGACCCCGGAGGCGTTAAAGAGCTCTTCACCATCAAACGCGGCTCATTGCACTTTAAGCACATCTAACTGCTGTTAATTTACTGCATCAACACATTATTTCACTTAAAACAACAGGGGAGATAATGACTGTGAAGCTATGTGTAGGATAAGAGTTTGCTGAGGTCACTGCTTTAAATCCAGATCAGAGAAAAGGACCATGACATGAAGCTCTTATAGCAGGGCTATTCAATTACACATTCAGCTGGGCCAGACATTCAGCGGCCTGTCGAAAGCGGGTAACACATTTTAAACCAACACATATTACTGCGATGAAAACATGCCATTTGTATTAATTGTTCATCTAACAAAGGTATGTCAAAAAGTGCATAAAAACAGAACAAATTAGCATTAATTGAACAGAATCTGAGGCATCTCAAAGTGCATTAAAAAAAAAAAGTGCACAGTTGTAGCATTACATTTGTTTGCTTTAGAAGTCAAATATTCAGGTTATTTATTTTTAACCAGGCACATCACAACGTGCATTTAACTGAATACAATAATAGCAGTCTTAAATGTCCTCACATACTGTTAGAAATTTGAATGGACAACTGGTCCGCTTTTTCAAATCTCCGCGCGTCCCTAAACAAGCTGGTTATTCTTACAGGAAGGAATCCAGAGCATACAATTAACCATTTAACAATAATCTACTTTAATGGTAATAAGACAATGCAATACAATCAATACAGTACAAATTCAATACAGTTATCTTTGGGATCCCACATTTACCTGATACTCACGTGATCCAGCCAGAGGAAAGAGAGAGAGCACACAGCGTGGTTCCTGTGTTTAATACATCGCTAACAATGGGAGGAGTTATCTGATCCTCCCTTCCAGACCTCCGTGATTGGCTGCCCAAATATCACCAACACTTCACTTCTTAAGTTTCCCAATCACAGTGGCTTTAGCTTTATTATCTCCTAGATCTGAGTTGACTGTAAGTCAACTCCTCACCTTCCCCCTTCTTCCTTTGTCCTCAAAAACCACATGTTAACAGGCCCCAAATCCAGCTCACAGTTTTTACACATCATATTCCCATTTTAAGCTTATTCATAGTTTACTAACATGAATACATACAAATATTTCCTTACAATACACAATAAAATTGGATAGCTACATGCACATCAAAAAGTGCATTAACAAACAGTTAAAGAGCTCCAATGTAACACAAAGAGGTAGTAGCCTACTATAGCAATACTATCTTTTCACTTTTCAAGTAATAACAACAAAATCATACGTTTTGGTCTCATTTGACCTGACACATTACAAAGTGCATTTAAATACAAAAATAACTGTCAAGCCCTTCAGTGCACAAACCCATAACAAGGGATAAGGGTAACTAACATATGAATGAACACGTCTACTCGCTGACTTTCTCAATGGGAGAAGTGACATTTTTAGTTTTGAACAAGAGCAGTGATTTTTGGCTCATAGGATGTCAATGCAATCCTAAGACATTGGAGAAGAGTGCTGTCTGTCAGGGAGCAGCGAGTGCTACTTGTTATTGAGTTCATGTGTGAAAAGCTTGACTCACAAAGCTTGACTCACATGTTGATCCAAACATACTGAGCACACAGATCGCTACTTTCTGAATGAAGGGAACTGCTGTTTTTTGACATCACTCCAAAACTTCGCTGGCCCGTCAGTGCGCTGCTCTTGTGCCATGGTTACGGATGAATGCATGTCAATAAGTTCCAGTATACATTTCCCCTCGTCGATGCAGGGGACCACTTCCTTTGCTCTGGTGGATACGCCCCTTCTATTGCAACAGGGCTCTCTGGCAAAGCCCATCACCTCTGTGGGCAGAGCAAGTCCATCCAATCGACCGGCAAAGTTCTCTTTCAACCTCGCAATGAAATCTGTCATCACATCCGTGATTTGTGCTGGGGATGTGATGTGTTTGTGGAGCGTCGGAAAATGCAGCATCCGACCCGTAAGTCGGTCGCGAAAAGGTCCAGCTTGACTTGGGCAATGACTCGCGCATCTGCTCCACAAGATCAATGACCGCTTTGTCTTTGTTTACACTTCAGAGTTAAGAGAGACATGTTTTAGAGTTGCTTTCATAGGACCACCGTTACTAGCACCACTCGAGGCACTTTCAAAAAACGTGCTGCGTTGTGGTTTGGTGGTTTCTATGCAACGCGGAGTGTTGCGTTCATGGTATGTACTAGTGTAGGAATTTGGCCACGGGAGGCTGGGCCACTCGGGAGTTGGTTCTGGGCCACATCTGGCCCGCGGGCCGCCATTTGAATAGGCCTGTCTTATAGAGTCATCTATATAATAGAGTGGTGCAGTGATGATGTATTATTGTAGACCGAACAGGAAGTTACCACAGCAAGCGGTCATTTGACTAAAAGCAATGGGATTTTACGTTATAGCCTAACGTTAGGCTATAAAGGAACTACAGCATGGTCACATGACTTCACGTCACCACCGCTAAGCTAAAGGAGGCTAATGTTGGGCTATAAAGGAACTACAGCACAGTCACATGACTTCACGTCACCACCGCTAAGCTAAAGGTGGCTAATGTTGGGCTATAAAGGAACTACAGCATGGTCACATGACTTCACGTCACCACCGCTAAGCTAAAGGTGGCTAATGTTGGGCTATAAAGGAACTACAGCACGGTCACATGACTTCACGTCACCACCGCTAAGCTAAAGGAGGCTAATGTTGGGCTATAAAGGAACTACAGCACAGTCACATGACTTCACTTCACCACCGCTAAGCTAAAGGTGGCTAATGTTGGGCTATAAAGGAACTACAGCATGGTCACATGACTTCACGTCACCACCGCTAAGCTAAAGGTGGCTAATGTTGGGCTATAAAGGAACTACAGCACGGTCACATGACTTCACGTCACCACCGCTAAGCTAAAGGAGGCTAATGTTGGGCTATCAAGGAACTACAGCACGGTCACATGACTTCACGTCATCACCGCTAAGCTAAAGGTGGCTAATGTTGGGCTATAAAGGAACTACAGCACAGTCACATGACTTCACTTCACCACCACTAAGCTAAAGGAGGCTAATGTTGGGCTATAAAGGAACTACAGCACGGTCACATGACTTCACGTCACCACCGCTAAGCTAAAGGAGGCTAATGTGGGGCTATCAAGGAACTACAGCACGGTCACATGACTTCACGTCACCACCGCTAAGCTAAAGGAGGCTAATGTGGGGCTATCAAGGAACTACAGCACGGTCACATGACTTCACGTCACCACCGCTAAGCTAAAGGAGGCTAATGTTGGGGGTCGGTCGAATAATCGATTATTATTCGCCAGGGCTGCCGAATAATCGATTTTGATCATGGTCAGTTTCTGGCAACCCTAGTCGGGGGCGGGAGATTCATGTGATTGGTTGTTGGTCGCGTTGCTCGCAAAAAATCCCCAAGCTGTCAGACACGCCCAGCTCCAAGCTTTTCAAGATTTTTGAAAAGCTGCTGTGTGGACGTACCGTTAGAGCGCGTTTTAGAGCTCATTCCACCACCACTCTATAGAGGTACACATTTAAGACCCACTACTTTACTTGTAAGTCCCACAAAGCCAAGGAGGTTGTTCGTCCTTGAGTTGTTGTTGAAACAAAATGCATCAGTCGGTGCGAGATAACAAACCTGATTGTGATACTTGAGGGTTCGACAGATGAAATTGGTTTTGAAGAGGCAGCAGCTCGTCTTTGTTTCTCCGCCTCCATCGTCCACGTGTTGAATGATCTGAGTCATCGGGCCGAGGTCGCTGTAACAACAAAGGCAATCGGAATCAGATGAATAACAGGAAAGAGGTATTGTCCCTGAAAACAAATAAAAGCATTACGATCCGACCACCAACACTGTTCAAACTCAACGTCCGGTCTTCATCATCAGGATGAAAACAGACTCCGCCTCCCAGCTGCTGAGCATCAAAAACAAACGTATCGCACGTTGAATTGCAGTCTTTGGATTCAATGTCAGAATCAGAATACTTTATTTATCGCTGGGGGAAATGTGGTTTCGTATCAGACACAGGTTTATTACCAGGTAGGTTAACACATACAATGCATTTGAATTGGTGTTGTGGTGCATACATACAAATAAAACAGAAATTAAGAACACAGATAGTAAACTATTTTAAGAAAACTATGATAACGTAAAAAATATATATATATATATACAGTAAAATAAAGCAGTATTTACATTGAATGTGATTGAAATCGTAGAAATGGAATTGGAATAAAATATGTGCAGTAATGAGGATGTTTTCCATTAATATCTTTATTCTATTAAAACCTTTACGCTAAAATAAGATATTAATGGAAAACATATCTCAGTTAACTGAGATTTATCCTCTAAATCAGCAGTTCCCAACCTGTTTGCCGCGGCCCCCTAGTGGTCCGCAAAGGCATTGCAAGTGTGCCGCCAAATATTGAATTTGTATTTTGTACAGGCTAAAGCAGGGGTGCCCAACCAGTGGATCTGGGGATCTGGGAATCTCGACCCGGTCGATCTCGGGGAGATTCCCAGTCGATCGCGAGATGTGTCTAAAAATAGAACAACAATATTCTGTTTTATCGTTAATGTCCTATAACATAATCTTCCCGTGCCAGAATAATGCACTTGAACTCATCAAAGCTTTGTGATTGGCCGGTGTGACCCCATGTGTCGGGGGGTGGCTGGTGGGAAGTGCTCTAGTTCGCTGACGTTGTCCGTGGCAACAGGAGTGACAGTCCGCACACACACAAGACCGCAATTATGGCTGAAGCAAAAAAGCCCCAAAATATATAATTTTCACTCCGAGTGGGAGGATGATTATTTTTGTATCTATTCCAGTTCAAAGTCCATCTGTCTCATCTGCAATGCGAGCGTGGCTTTATCGAAGAAGGGTCATTTAGGAGCGGCATTTCAAAACAGTGCACAAACGCTACGAGATGGAATTCCCTCCTGATTCTGCCCTACGCTCCAAAAGGGGAGGGGCCTGAAAGGACAGCTAAAGGGGAGGGGCCTGAGAGGACAGCTAAATGCACAGCAGTCCATTTCCACCAGGCCCAGCAACAAGAGCAAGGCTGCTCCAGAGCATCTTCTCGTGTCAGTCACGTTCTTGCGAAACACATGAAGTCTTTCAAAGACGGCGAAGTTGTGGAAGAAGCTTTCCTGGAGGCTGCCGACGCGCTTTTGGGGGACAGTAAAAATAACAGAAGCATTTCAACAGGTTTTTGATATAATAAAAACTCAAGTTAGATACCGTTATTAATCAGCTGTACGTTTTAGTTTGTTTGAACTTATTCATTATAATTATTGTACAAAATGCAAACTTAAATTGATTATAGTCTATTATCAATTCAGGTTAAGAAGCTAGTGTTGCTTGCATCCTATTTTAAAGGCATTTATTTTTATACTCGACTAAAATGCAACAAAAAAAGGGTTTGATTCTATTAATGTTGTCTCTTTTATTGCACGTTGGCAGCAGATTCCTGAGTAGCTTCAGATCTGAGTTGTCTTAGTAAGCCTAATGTATACTTTTGTAGCAACACTATTTTTATATAATGGCAAAGAAAGGGTTCAGAGTCTTTTTTATAGTCAGTTGTATACAAGTAGAAGTGTGTATTTACCTGGTATTAGGCTGTCAGTAATGGCTACGCCTCTCTATTTGGACTGGTAGACCTCGGCAGACTGGCAACTTTAAAAGTAGCTCTCGGTTCAAAAAAGGTTGGGCACCCCTGGGCTAAAGACACAAACATGGACATAGCATATAGGAGATGACATTCCCATCTCAGACAACAACAAAGCAAAAACAGAAGAAATAAAGATGCAATAGGTTGACAACCAAATGCCACCAAAAAACAACATGGCAACATATGTATTGTTCCTTTAATCCCACTCTTCGTTAGAGCTCTTTATTTTTGCCACCCTTTGATTTTTTGTGGCAATAATTGTTTCCAAAATAACTTGTATTTTTATTCTACTCTTCAAGCACCTTAAATTAAGATTACTCCTTGATTGACATTTTAAAATATGTATTTTAGCCATAAGAATAGTTGTATTCATGAACTGTGTGCAGTCTTCACCTAAAAGCCCAAATAAAATATTAAAGGGTGTAAATTCAATATTTGCCGCCAAATAATTAATTTGCAAAACATTATGATTTGTGTGGCAACATTTTCATTATTAAGATTTTATTTTATTTGAACCTCTTTAACTTTCTCTTCCTCGATCCCCCTTAGCAACGGTCATTACAGTCCTTAGCAACGGTCTGTTCTACTGTTACAACGTGTCACATGTTCGGAATTGACCAATCAGAACTTTATTTAGATTAGATTTTAAAAATGTGATTCTTAAGTGGGCCCTGAGTTGAAAAAGGTTGGGAACCGACAGGTCTACAGCCATGATACATACAGTAGATCCGTCAGATGCGGGCTTGCATACTCACAGTATCACTCCGCAGCCGCACCCCATCAGTAACGTCCTGATGGTATATGTGCGCGGCACTATATACTACAGACGGTCAACTTGAAAAATCGCTCGCAAATTGTTAAAGATGCCGAGCCACTTTAAAGTACACAAGTAGTACGAGGAACTTAGCGACGCACATAAAGAGGCGACATGGGGTCTGCGGCTGAAAAGAGAAACCTGAAAGTTAGACATGAGTTAAATCCCTCAGTGAGGTGTTCGGTCAGAGAGAGTGGTGTTTAGTTTACAGCAGCCTGTGACGGCCAATAATAATTTAAATGTCTTCCTTACTGTAAGCAGTTATGAAAGAGCTGTTTGTGAAAGGTTATTTATATTCTTTATTGTTCATATAGAACCTGCTTTCTGCTCACTGGTGAGTCAGCCTCTGGATGAGTGTTCAGCACATCAGGCAGCAGCTGTATGGGCATTGCACCATGGTAGCTGTTATTTGCACATTGTTAATCATGAGCAATGCATCCTTACATTGTTTAACTGTGAGGTGTTATAACATTGTACTGTAGCTACTCTGGAGAGCTTTTAAAGGGAAAAAATAAACGGCATGATGGGATGTGCAGTACCAAATATGTAAAGCACTTTTTTGTTAATGTATGATTTGCTGCATATAAGGAATAAAACTAAAATCCTCTCGTACCATATTGAAGTATCATTATTTTTGCATCGTGTTGAATCGTACCGAATCGCATAATGTTGAATCAAATCGTATCGAACTGTATCGCAACAGGGGTGAATCGTATCGTATCGCATCGCCTGGTGTTTCAAATGTATCGTTAATGTATCGTATCGTGGCAACGTATCGAGATGCGCATCGCATCGGCCTCAGTGATGGAGATGCACATCCCTACTGCACACACAACAATAATGGACGGAGAGTCAGATTCTGATGTAGAAGCATTAGATTTAGTCCCCAAAAAGAACTCTACGTCTGTGGTATGGAAATATTTTGGATATAACACAACAGACACGGAGCAAACAAATGTAATTTGCAAAATGTGCAAAAAAGGACATTTCAAAGCGACAGATGGCAACACGTCGGGCTTACGAGACCACCTCAAACGCAAGCACCAGAAAGAGCATGCAGAGACTGAAAGAGTGCAAGGTCCCCCGCGTGTGAATGCACAATCTACCGCAGCGACTGCACCAAAACAAACTACCATAGGGCAGGCATTTCATAAAGGGGCTCCTGATGGAAAGACATAACTGACGCGGTGGCGTTTTATGTTTTTCCCTTCAGTTATGCTAAAGTCTTTTATTACACTTCAAGTCTACTCTAAAGTTTACATTTTAATTGTATGTTTTACCCTCCTCCTCATGTTTATTGATGTTCACCGCTCACTTGTTCATTCAGGGATTCATTTCTGAAATAAAACCAGCTTGAAATGCGTTTAGTTTTAGTTTCTGTCACCTTGTAGGTGCTTGTTCTGTTAAGTGACTTGAAAAATAACCATAATAACCGACATGAAAAAATATCGTGATATATATCGTCTATCGTGATACTGCTTGAAAATATCGTGATAACATATTTTTCAATATCGCCCAACCCTAATTGTGACCACATCTGACTGACAGCAGATCCGCACAAACCCGAACCTGAACTGTAAAGGGTGAATTCATTGTACACGCATTAAGAGCAGCTCAGAATGTATCATGGATAAAAATGTGCCTTTGTTTGGATTCTCTCTTAACGGCTGATTCTTAATATCGTCAATCAACTCTCAAGTGTGTGACACAATCTGAGAGCTCTTCCACTAAAGAAAAAAAAAGTGTTTGATCAGGAATACTCCCCCCAATTACCAGCCTCCTCTGGGAACCGTCGGCAGTACTGTGTAACATCGACTCGGGCGTCTCTTTGAGAAGGCCATTAGGAGAGAAAGGAAGCCATCACGATGAAAAGATAGGCTGAGAACAAGAGTGGTGGTGAGGAGGAGGAGGAGTGCTGCAGTCGCCTCCTCAATCCCTTATTTTCTCACACACACACACACACACACACACAGCTGATTGAACATTTATTTCAATGGTACTTGTTTAAGAAAGGCTGCAACATGTCAGACTTAACTGTCACTCCTCCTACGCCACCTCAATCAGCAGAAACACTCATCGGTACACCAAGACATGAAGAGAGTGTAGATTATAGTGTTTCCACACCAGCATACCTTGTTTCCCTTATAGCAGTTTACATATTATAGTTTTCTAATGAACAATATCAAATGAGAGGCTGATATGGAGTAAAACCTGATGAAGTTGGATTTACTTTTACACATTTTGAGGATACATTATTACATCAGAGGACGAATTTAGATTATTTTTACTAATTTGGAGATAACGATATTGGAGTGATTGGTCATTGTTGGCGTAATTCTTATCATAATTGAAAAATCTATCAAAGTGATGGCATGGTTTTTTTTAAGAGGATATGTCCTCTGCAGCTCCACAGTACTTTGTATTTAAGACTTAATTAGCCATTATTGTGCGATTTGAATACTGCACCTGTTCATGTTTAATATATGTGCAGCTCTAGCAGATATCTACATTTTAGTATTTGCATTTTTACGATGCTCCAGACTCCCTACATCAGGGGTGTCAAACTCAATTTCATCGCGGGCCACATTAACATTATGGTTGCACTCAAAGGGCCGGTTGTAACTATATAAATATAGATATATAAATATATAATATATATATAATGTATTATATTACATTATTGCCTCTGAATTGGATTATTATCGGATAGGATAATAGCTTAGTAATTAACTACGTCTGAAAGCAGAAGTCTAGGGCAAATAATTGCAAGTCTCTTCAGTGCGCATGTCACAAAACGAGATGCATTGTGGGCCATGTAGTTTATGGGCAACCTGTTTCTGTAAAGTAGCATGTAACCCTATAATAAACATATTATATTCTTTGCAAGCTCTTGCGGGGCCACATGAAATGAAGTCGCGGGCCAGATTTGGCCCCCGGGCCTTGAGTTTGACACCCCTGCCCTACATTTGTAAATGTCTTTTGGAGTCATGCAGATGCCATAGAGATCCCAAATGCAATGACGGTGCAGATTAGGGTTGCACGATATATCGCGTCGTGACGATAATCGCGTTATGCGCAAGCGCGATATTCACATCGCAGGACGTGCGATTTAAAAATAAATGTTGGGGTGATATTAAGTAGGCAAATTAACTCAAACACGTCATGTTACAATTATTTTGTTGCTTCATACAAAGCTACAAAAGGAGGAGTGAGTGACATGCAGGCTCTGCATGCACAGCAAACCACCAATCACAATCTTTCTTGCTTTTTGGTAAAGCACTTTGAATTGCCTTGTGTTGAAAAGTGCTCTATAAATAAACTTGCCTTGCCCTGCCTTGCCTTGCCTTGCCTTGCCCTGCCTTGCCTTGCCTTGCCTAGCCTTGCCTCGCCTCGCCTTGCCTCGCCTCGCCTTGCCTCGCCTCGCCTTGCCTTGCCTCGCCTCGCCGTGCCTCGCCTCGCCTCGCCTAGCCTTGCCTTGCCTTGCCTCGCCTCGCCTCGCCTTGCCTCGCCTCGCCTAGCCTTGCCTTGCCTTGCCTCGCCTAGCCTTGCCTTGCCTTGCCTAGCCTTGCCTTGCCTTGCCTTGCCTTGCCTCGCCTCGCCTAGCCTTGCCTTGCCTTGCCTCGCCTTGCCTCGCCTCGCCTAGCCTTGCCTTGCCTAGCCTAGCCTTGCCTTGCCTTGCCTAGCCTTGCCTTGCCTAGCCTTGCCTTGCCTTGCCTCGCCTCGCCTCGCCTCGCCTTGCCTTGCCTTGCCTTGCCGTGCCTCGCCTAGCCTTGCCTTGCCTCGCCTTGCCGTGCCTCGCCTTGCCTTGCCTTGCCTAGCCTTGCCTCGCCTCGCCTTGCCTTGCCTTGCCGCCTCGCCTCGCCTTGCCTTGCCTTGCCTTGATCAGATCCCAGCAGGATAACCGAGCTAGCTCAGGTTGTTGCTCTGATAACTTAAAATCCAGAAGTCGTGACTAAAATCCTTCATCCGGTTAAATATCGTTAAAAAAATACCAATTGTATAGCATTAAAGTTCAAGAAAGGATGGTTTGCGGACAAAAAAAACTGTCTTTTCTTCAATTCCTGTATGTTTTCATATCGCAGGGGGAAAAAATTCTTCTGAAGCGGCCTACAGATATTCAACGTCTCCAGAGGGTACTTTCTAGTGACCTTTGACGATTGACCTTATTTTTTGGAGTGTTTTTAACGCTCCAAAAAACGAGGTCAATCCTCGTGGAATTGATTTAATGATTGAAGTCCAGAAGGAGGGACTTTTATGTCCATCTTTTTATTTATTAACTACCGATGTTGCTTTCTTTAATGGCCACATCCTGAATTATTGTGCAGAAGACTTTGATTGTTGTGCTTGGACATTCATGGTTCCCAGAGGATTATCATAATCCTTCTGACTTCTACGACAGCGCCACCATGAGGTTCACACTGTTGGTTTATTGGGTGAAATGTCTTGACACATATTGGATGGATTGTTCTGAGACGTTGAATAATATAGTGACAGTAGTTCCTTAATTAAAAACACTCCAAATAATAATTGCAATACCTGTGGAATTGATGTAATGATTGAAGTCCAGAAGGAGCGGCTTTTCTGTCCAGACTTTGTATTTAATAACTACTTATTTGTGTTTTCTTTAACGGCCACGCCCTGAAACGTTGTGAAGTGTTGAGCCTTTGATTGTTTTGTTCACATTGTCACCGTGACCTCCTCCGCTGCGACAGCTTCTGCTCATTATCTCGTTGTTAGCACTCGCGGTCGGCCGAGTGCACATTTCCATGTCATTGGATGTTTTTCGGAGGGGTGCAAATGCGGTGCTTTTTTACTCCCACGCAGTTTCCTGTTTAGTGAACACAGCTCTGAGGGAAATTAGATTGTATGTTGGCCCGCGGGCTCAATTCTACTCAAACAAACCGCCGACCGCAACAGAAAGGCTGTTTCTTCCTCTGACCCTCGAGGAGTGAGCCGAGCATCGCTCAAACAGCCGAGAGATCAGATCCACGTCACACGCACGCTTCATTGCACAGCTCCAGTGTGTGTGTGTCGTGTACAGATAATGTATTTAGATATTACAGCTTTATCTGAGTGTGTGTGAGTGGGTGTGATAGTTACACTAAGAGAACAGTTTCCAAAATGCTTTTCTTTTGTCACATTGTCTTACTTCTTTTGGCAATACTGTACTAAGGGCAAAATGACCCGTATTTGCTCACCAGTGGGAGTAATATATTGCTCCGCTGAAGGTTTTTTAAACGTTGTGAGGGACTTCAGTGGCGCCCTCGAGGTCGCCCTTCCTCTATTATTCATGAGAAGAGATAAGGAACCAGAGAAGATCCTCTTGCAGAGAGAGCAGTACATAAACTAGTGGTTTGTTTAGTGCTTCAGTCATGTTGAGTAGTGATGAACTAACGGCTGTATTGTCTTCGCATTAAAGGGACCTCTTTCTAATAAGTTATTCAACCTTTATTCATTCGGGAAGACTATATAGTGAAGTGATGATGTGTTTTTGTTATTATCAGAGGATAGCATCATAGGGGTATATGGGTTTTCCATTGGATTTTGAAATATTGCAGAAAATTAGATCCAAGGCAAACGCATGATACTTCATACTTTGTTCAGCAGGATAATCTCTACATATTAGCCCCACTTTAGGATTTTTTAAGTAAAAAGCTAACATTAGGCTATAAAGGAACTACAGCACGGTCACATGACTTTACGTCACCACAGCTAAGCTAAAGGCGGCTAATGTTGGGCTTTAAAGGAACTACAGCACGGTCACATGACTTCACGTCACCACCGCTAAGCTAAAGGTGGCTAATGTTGGGCTTTAAAGGAACTACAGCACGGTCACATGACTTCACGTCACCACCGCTAAGCTAAAGGCGGCTAATGTTGGGCTATTAAGGAACTACAGCACGGTCACATGACTTCACGTCACCACAGCTAAGCTAAAGGCGGCTAATGTTGGGCTATAAAGGAACTACAGCACGGTCACATGACTTCACGTCACCACAGCTAAGCTAAAGGTGGCTAATGTTGGGCTTTAAAGGAACTACAGCACGGTCACATGACTTCACGTCACCACCGCTAAGCTAAAGGTGGCTAATGTTGGGCTTTAAAGGAACTACAGCACGGTCACATGACTTCACGATACCACGCTAAGCTAAAGGAGGCTAATGTTGGGCTATAAAGGAACTACAGCAAGGTCACATGACTTCACGATACCACTGCTAAGCTAAAGGTGGCTAATGTTGGGCTATAAAGGAACTACAGCACGGCCACATGACTTCACGTCACCACAGCTAAGCTAAAGGCGGCTAATGTTGGGCTATAAAGGAACTACAGCACGGTCACATGACTTCACGATACCACTGCTAAGCTAAAGGTGGCTAATGTTGGGCTATAAAGGAACTACAGCACGGTCACATGACTTCACGATACCACCGCTAAGCTAAAGGTGGCTAATGTTGGGCTATAAAGGAACTACAGCACGGTCACATGACTTCACGATACCACGCTAAGCTAAAGACGGCTAATGTTGGGCTATAAAGGAACTACAGCAAGGTCACATGACTTCACGATACCACTGCTAAGCTAAAGGTGGCTATTAAAGGAACTACAGCACGGTCACATGACTTCACGATCCACCGCTAAGCTAAAGGTGGCTATAAAGGAACTACAGCAAGGTCAC
>NW_027262575.1:300000-427500 GCF_902827115.2 Pseudochaenichthys georgianus
AATCCCATGAATGTATGAGATAAAATTAGCTTCATTATATCTCAGTGATTAAGTGAATAATAAAGTTTCTATCGGGTCACTATCAGCCTGTCACTCATTATTTTTCATGGAGGGGGCGGGGCTTGGAGGAACGGAGGGGAGACGGTGATCGCGGAAGCTTTTTTCCTCCTGCCTTCACAAACTTTACACACGTATATATCATCTGCAAATTGCTAGAGGACATTCATACTTTGCAATCCAAGACTTAATTAAATCCACCAAAAATCTGACATGATTGTAACGCGATTATTTTTGAAAAACATAAATCCCTGTCACACACTCCGTGTTGCTGCGGCTCAGAGACACAGGGACCCTGTGTCTCTGACACGGAGTGATTGAGAGCGGGTCCTTCTGCTGTCGGTTCTGGACTGGTGTTCTTGTGTTGGTGGATAAAGCAGACTGCTCCGTGTTGCTATGCCGCTGTCACGTCTGTTCCCTGATCTCTGCGTCACCGACCGATTTGATATTAAAGTGACAGAAAAAACGTTATAGTAAAGCCGCGGCCGGAAAATCAGGAAGCAACGTTACTACTCTATAACCGATTATCTTCCGTCACTGCATCGAGACCGAATCGTCCACGTCCGCATCGCAATGCATCGTAGAAACGATTATTTTCAACACCCCTAGTACTCAGAGGGGGAGCCCGCCTCCAAAGGACTCCTTATATGTGCATGTTGGTTTGTTCCTTGCTGGTGAACGCGGCACCAGGCATCAAGTGTATGTTTCTGATGTGGAAGGCTATGAAATAACTAACTCCGAAAGCAAATCCCATATTTGCGAGCTATACATTTCATGAGAAAAATCCAAGGAGACAGTGAGAGTTTCGACCAGTTTGTAACGGAGCTAAAATTGCTTAGTAAAGACTGCAACTACCCAAAGAGTGAGGAAATGAGACCGGATTGTCTTTTCATTTCAAACCTTTATTTATCCAGGTGTATCCCAGTGAGATCATTGATCTGTTTTTCAAGGGAGACCTTTGCTACAAACTCAAAGAGTGTGCGGAAAATGTCACAGTCCAGACTTGACACGAGAGAAAGCCATTGCACGTTCACATGAGCTATCATAGCAGCAGCTAAAGACAATGCTAACTAGCCACGACAGTCGCTCTGCTCACGCGGTTAGCAGAAACCCTTTTAGAGCAGACCAAGCATCCCGTGGGCACAAGACGTGGACATGGAATGATCGTAACAGCGCCGTGAGGAGCAAGGCATGTGGAGCATGCGGGAGGGAGCACAGTCGCTCTGAGGAATGTCCAGCAAAGGGTCGCCAATGCAGCAAGAAGCCCAACCACTTTGCTAAAGTGTGTGGGTCACTAACACAGCAGCCACAGACGAGATGTAATCGCAGAAAATTGCATACCATCTCAAACAGTGCAGAACAGTCACTAGAAGAACTCTATATTGATGCCGTCATGAAAGAGCATGAGAACACAGATAGAGAACAGGCATATGCAGAAGTAGAAATAGGAGACGCGAGGCACAAACTGAAGTTTAAAATGGACACTGGTGCTCAGACTAGATGTTATGTGCCGCAGTTGGTGCTTGTGTGTGTGCTTTTGTGTGGGTGTCTCTCTCTCCCTCCGATTGTCTCCAGGTGCTCCCAATTCCCAATCATCAATAAAGGACCTGAGGAAGGCTGCAGTCGCTCTCCGCTTCTCCTCTGGCTGCATGTGTGCAGCCTGAGTTACGTGTAGTGTCTCTGTGTGAGGCCTAGTTGAACCTGTGTACTGCTAATTGTTAGGAGATGTGCTCCAGTGTGTCTTTGTGTATTGTTTTATGTTAGTCACTTTCTTTTGAAAGAAAGTGGTCCTTAGTTAAGTTTGTTTTGCAATTTGGCTGGTGAGCCTCTACTTTTTTATTAATTAAAACCTCACTTTGTGGCTTCAGCATTCAGTTTCCTCTCGGCTGGTTATTTTGTGTGTTGTTACTTCCCTTTGTGCCCCTAGATTTAGAAGGGAACGTAACACTAGTATTATACCAGCAGACACATTGTGTAATACTAGGCCCCCCATCAAGCAAACTCAGATGATGGTGGGCACAGGATAGAAGCAGAAGGAACATGTAGACTGACATGTAAACACGGTGAGAAAACAGCCATGGTAGGTTTTGACAGTCCGTACAAATGCTCCACCTCTGTTGGGCTTAAGAGCATGTCTAGATTTAAACCTAGTCAAAATGATACATGTCGTTGATGCGAAGCTGATAACGCACACAACCCTGATGGAAGAGTTTGCTGATGTGTTTGAAGGCATCGGACTGTTTCCTGGAGAATGCAGTTTCCATCTGAAACCCTCAGTACCACCAGTGGGATGTTCACCTCGACGCATCCCATATGCTCTGCGTGACCGGCTCAAGGATGAGTTGGACGACAAAACTGGACGTTATCCAAAAAGTCCCTGAGCCAACTGAATGGGTTAATGCACTAGTCGTGTTGGAAAAGCAGAAAACAAAAATGCTGAGAATATGCCTAGACCCCCGCGCCCTGAATAAAGCTATCCAAAGACCCCACTCTCCACTTCCTACTCTAGATGACGTCACACCAGAACTGGCTGGAGCACAGTATTTCAGTGTGCGAGACGCCAGATCTGGATACTGGAATATAAAGCTCACACACGACTCATCTATGCTAACCACGTTCAACACGATCTACGACAGGTTCCGTTTCAAGAGACTGCCTTTTGGAATCATATCTGCACAGGATGAGCTCCAGAGGAGAGCGGATGAGGCCTATGAGGGGCTTCCAGGCGTTGCCGCCATCGTAGATGACATCATAGTCTACGGCCGCACCAAAGAGGAGCACGACGCCAGCCTGCGTGCCATGCTGGAGAGAACCACAGAAAAAGACAAAGCTGAATAAGGACAAGTGCGAAATCTGTGTGCCTGAGGTAAGCTATTTTGGGCACAAGCTGACACGAGAAGGCATCCGCCCTGACCCGAACCAGATTAAGGCCATCAAAGAAATGCCTAACCCACAAAAGCAAGGCCGAGTTGGAGACCATACTGGGCACGGTCACTTACCTTTCCAGGTTCGCCCCGAGAATGTCAGAGACGACAGCTCCACTCCGGCAACTGTTAAGGAAAACAGTGAGTTTGTGTGGGACTCAAATCATGATGCAGCCTTTCAACGAGTAAAAGACATCCTAACACAGGAGCCTGGCCCAGAACTCACCTACCTCCATCACACAAAGGATGTGAAGTTACAAGTCGATGCTTCCAAACACGGCTTAGGAGCTGTCCTGCTCCAGGAAGAGAACCAGTCGCATACGCATCAAAGCCACTGACTGCACCTGAAGAGAACTATGCTCAGATGGAAAAGGAGCTATACGCAGTGCTCTTTGGATGCAGGCGGTTTCACCAGGTGATCGTCGAGTCAGATCATAAGCCACTTGAGTCGATCATGCGTAAGCCCTTAGCAGCTGCACCGCACGATACTGCAGCTACAGAGATATGACATCACTATCGAGCACAAACCAGGAAACAAATTCCCGTGGCAGACACTCTGTCCAGAAAGCCACTTGAGTGTTACGACCGCTCCACGAGCGAGGGCACGGACTACCAAACACACACTGATCAGCAACGCTCCGGTAAGCGGCCGCAAAACGGCAGAGATCAGAGTCGCTACAGCCGAAGATGAGCAGCTCTCAGTGCTGAGACAGGTGATCCAAGCAGGGCCCGAGAAAAACTAAATGTCCACCTGCAGTCTCAGAGTATTGGATCATAGGGATGAGATATCAGAGGCAGATGGCATCCGACTGAAAGGAGAGAAAATCATGGTGCCGCACTCACTCAGGGCTGAAACGCATTCACGCATTCACACAGGACACTTGGGAAGAGATGTGCTGTTCTGGCAGAGGATGGGTAAGCAGATAGAGACACTAGGGACCTGCAGCACCTGCCTGGAGCAACGCAGCCCACTCCCAAAAGAGCCTATGATGTCACCCCAATCCCTGAACAACCTTGGCAGGTCATAGCCACCGACCTGTTCACATGGAACAGTACTGACTATGTAGCTGTAGTTGACTGTTATAGTAGGTTCTTTGAGGTAGAACAAATCACCAGCCTCACATCCTCAGGAGTCATCCAAAAGCTGAAGGCCATGTTCGCTCGATTTGGAATACCACAGACGCTAGTCAGCGATAATGGACCTCGCTACAGTTCACAAGAGTTTAAAGCTTTTGCTCATGCATGGGACTTCAAGCATGTCACAAGCAGTCCTCTGTAGAGCAACGGGCGAGCAGAGAAAAACGTTAAGACTGCCAAAGCGCTCATGAGAACTGACCTGTACCTCAGCTGGTTGGAGTATAGAAACACACGCAGCTGCTCATGAGCAAGCGTCTGCACTCCACCCTTCCCACCACTGAACAGCATGTACAACCAGAGCTCGCCTGTCGCAGCACCGTTCACAGCCGGAGGGAACAGTGCCAAACACCACAAAAACAATATTATGACAGGAATGCCAGACCACCGCCTGCACTACCAGTGGGAGCCACGATCGCTTCCAGCTTCTTCTGGGACATGGAAACCTGCAGCAGTAGTGGAGCCAGCAGGTACCCAGAGATCCATCTGCACGGACGGAGGTCACGTGTTTCGGCGCAACAGGCGTCACCTTCTACAAACGTGTGAGCGTGACACAGATCAGGAGACTCCATCAGACGAGCATTGGAGCCTGAGGACACTGAGACTTTGCAGCAGGACACTGAGACACAAACAGGCCCCAGAGAGCAATCACACATTGTTTACAATAAGATCCAAGATCAGGCCGCAGAGTGAAGCCAAGAGAAACAGAAATGCAATGCTGACAATGCACTGTGATTTCTGTTTGTTTAGAAATTGAATTCAACAGTTTTGTTTCAGAAGCAGTACCACATGCTCTATTAGAATTATTTCTGGGCAACTGTTCAAAAAAACAAGTTAAACTGCAGAAGTGTTTACTAAATGTTGATGTACCAGCCTTATAATATTCCCTCAGTGATTGAGTAATCACAATTAGTAGATATAGTGCCTTAAGACGTACATTTATTTTAAATGTTTTAAATGAATATGGTTATAATTTGTTATGGCAGCTATACTGTTGTTTCTAAAGAAGGGGGATGTAACATCTTGGTGAATACAAGATCTTTGATTACAGAGATCACGTTGATGACGTAATGCATGTGTGCATGTTGCGCGCCAGTTGAATAAAGATGGACACTCGGAATGAGAGAAGTAGTCCGCTTCGTCTGTTTATGTAGACACTTATATGTCCATAGAACAGAACATTACAGAAAGTTAAACCCAATACTCACATTCATCAGTTATTAAAGTAAGTTAAACCCAATACTCACATTTAAACGTTAGGCCTACTCCTGACGTGCTGCTTTCTCTCTGAGACCGGGCCGACATTTTGTTTGTTTCCTCGTCACCGGCGCGCGTTGCATCCTGGGATATGGTGGGCTGCGAGGAAGAGGACTCTTCAAATCCAGGAAAAGAAGAAAGCCGCATTCAAACCCGCCCCTCCCCCCCTCTCTTCTGTCTGTCCCACAATCAGAAGTCCTTTATTGGTCCCACAGAGGGACATTACCATGGTTACAGCAACAGTGGAGATAGATGCTGCTCCCAGACCGTAGTGGAGGAATACAGGGGAGGACTCTCTGCAGTCTTCCCGGACTGAAGCACCAGGCTTCGGCTTCAATAACCCACTCTGAAATGAGGCAGACAGGCAGGCTGTTCCTTGGGAGGCCGCTGTGTTTCCTCAGGACTTTGTTATACAGCTAACTGGAGACAGACTGATCACTGCTGCTACTCCCGCTCTCTTCCGGACAGTCGCTCACTCTCGCTCTACACATGCACGCGCCACACCTCCCTCTCTCTCTTAAAAGGGATAGGCGACCCCACTCTGCTTGACCCTGCTATTATAAAATAGATAGATAGATAGATAGATAGATAGATAGATAGATAGATAGATAGATAGATAGATAGGTCATTCTACAGAAAAGGTGGAATCTGGGTGAAATATATTCCTATAAATGTTCACCTCGCTATGCAATGAGTAACACTAATGACAGACTTGAAAGACGCACACAATTTGAAGATAAAATGACACCTTTAACAAACAAAGTAAGAAGTATCTGACTTTCCTTATGTCTTTGTGCACTGCCTCAAATGTTCTCTTGTTACAGGAAGCACTTCAGAGACAGTACATTATTTCAAAATAAAAGCGTTTTGTGTAGCAGTAACACCAATGACGTAATTTTGGGTGACTGACATTTATTTGATATAATTAATAATAATTTTACCATTTCAGTGTTGTATTTAAAGTATGTAATGTTATGTAAATATGAATGAGATTTATTTATTGATAACAACAAATTTAAATGAAAACCATAGAAATGAGAATTAAATGAGAACCAACTTCCATGTATGATCGAAGTGACAAGGCAGTTCCTTGAACTTGGTATTTTAAATAAATTGCAATTTATGTATAAAACAATTTTTGTAATGTTTTTATGTAGTACCATTGCAAAGACATTCTCTATTTATTCAACATGAATCTGAGTATTAGGTCAACGTCATGTATTTTGGTGTCTGCAAAAGTAAGTGGCAGCACTTCCACCTTTTCTGTAGAATGACCCAGACACTTTATTGATAGATAGATGCATCACATTCATGAACTAGAGAATGCAATTCCTGAAGAAATTGCTAGTGGGAATGCTTTATGCTGAAAAGCTGACGCTAAACTGCTATGCTGAAATGTAATGTGTAAGAGGAAAGTGAAGACTTTAGATTGAAATGATACATGAACACTGGGGGCTTGAATGTGTGATGAGAGAAGAAAGGAAAGTAAAAAGGCTTGGAAAAGCAGCAGAATATTTGAAATGCAAACTTTTGAACTAACTTGATGGCGAGTGGTCTGTCGCCATGGCAACAGCATTTGATGACACCCCATAATACGCTTAGATGCATTGATGGCTGCATCGTTACCAAACCTGTGAAGTTCTGGGGCGTTTGGAGCAGTTTCACTGAAGTTATGAGAAAGCCGTGTTTCATGGCGAGCATTGTGTCGCCATGGCAACGGCATTTGAAGAAATCTCAAAATTGTCCCGTAGATGTCTTCACGGCTGGACTGTTAGCACCCTGCTGCCTGGAGTCTGCTGCTCTGAGCGTGTCAGCTGGAGTGATGGCATCATCGTGTTCCATTGCACAGGTGTTTATAGTTGAGCTAACGAGGTGTGTAGAGATCACAGGTTTCCATTGTTCTGAATGAGAGATGAACCTCTTACATGTGAACGTTTTGTGGAAGAACCGTAACAGATATCTGTGAAATTTCAAAACGTGAAGCATGTCAAGGAAGTTGAGTATCTGAAGTGTAATTTTTGTGTACTTTCGGGTTAATAATGTGGCCTTTTTGGCAGTTTAACTAAAGGTGTGCGGCTGCTGCCGTGAGGAAATATCTGCCTGAAATTACAATGGGGTTTAATGGAGGCATGTTGAATGTTGTTGTCACTTCATGCCCTCAAGAGGCATTTTGTTTCATTGTTTTTGCTTAATTATTTGTCATTTTTCAAGCTACGAGATGTTTTCCTACGTTTGTCATGAACAATGATGTCTCAGGAATGTAGGGTTTGGGAATTATGGCAGTTTAAAAAATATATATGAAGGCAAATTTCAAGAGGTTCTACCCTCTTGCTGACATCACGCACTAATGTTAAAGGTCACATGTCACGGCCATTTCCACTGATCATAATTCCATTGTCGAGGTCGACTAGAATAGATTTATACTGTGCAATGTTCCAAACTCACATTGGTTTCTCACAGCATCTCTGTAAAGTCTGTGTATTCACTCTCTCCACTAAACGGCTCGTTGCAGCTCTTGCCGCCCCCCCCCCCCTCCCTGTGAGCCCAGTGTGCTCCGATTGGTCGAGACCAGTCGGGACGTTGTGAATCGCGCTGATCTCCGTGGAGGTGTGATTTCCTTGTTTAGCGATACACAGCGAAACACAGTCAAACTCACCCTGAGCACACACAAAGTCACAGCCGAAGTAAAAACAATAAGTGTGGCTTGATACTGAGTAAGAAACAGGTTGATAAACGCTGTGAGAATGGGTCTGCAGAGAGAATTTCGCCGCGATCCCAACTGTCTGTTATCAGCCTGCAGCCAGGGAGGAGAGATCAGCAGAGCTGCCTGCACTGAGTGTGTGAGGAAGTCAGTGGATTGGTCAATTTGGACCAATCAGCGGGGGCTTAACGTAACGGCTCCGCGGATTGGTCCTTTTCGTTCCGGGTACGGATGACATCATGATGTACCCGGAAGAATCAAATGGACAGTGACGTATCTCCAACGAGGCGTTTTGGGGAGGTCTTCTCTGTGTTAGAGTTTTACTCCCTACAGGGTGCACTTTGAGGGTTTTGACTCTGCAGACCGTTCACATGCAGAAAAACCTTCATAACAACAAGGGGACGGGTGATAACCGGAAAAGCATGACATGTCACCTTTAAAATATGAAGAAAACCTCTAAAACAAGGTCTGAACAATGTTTAATATCTATAAAAGTAAGAATCAGATTTTAAAGTTGTGTTACACGAATAATGTCAGAATGATGTGTAACATTTAAAAGTTGGAATGAGGGTTCTGAGTGAAAGTATGAATGAACAGTTAGCAGTTGAAGTCGCATGAAGATTTGTTGAAGTCTGAAGATTTCCTCCATTGACTTCAATGTTAAAAATGTGATGCATTATGGGATGTATCTCTGGAATTATGAAAGTTATGAATGAGAAAAGTAATAGCCATCCATTCCCGACCGAGCTGAACGTTTTGATGTTTGAACGGAGTTTCTGCGATGTTCAATGCGGGAGGAGAAGAGGGCCAAAATAAGTCGGCGGAATAATAAACTTCTCGTGCGTAGAATATCAGTTAGTGGGAATGCTGTTAACAAATTCCCACTAACTGATAATATTTCACATTGAAGCTGTGATGACCGGCTCGCAGGCCACAACAGAAAAAGAGAGAGAGACGTTCGAGGGTTTCCAAAACAACACAAAACATGAGGACGGGCGAGGCCGGGGGAAAGGATCCCGGCGAGAGTTCCCCCACAGCAGTCTTGGAGAGAGTCGCGAAGTATGAGGTGTGATTGGTGCCAAAGAACAGAGAAGCTAACTGAGCGGAGAACTGACGTGTCAACGTGCGCCAACGCCTCCATCCATTTTGAATGGGTTGACGTAGAATACAGGCGACGTCACGACGATGTCAGACGTCACGGCGACGTAACATAGGTGCGCTCAAAGTACGCGCTCACGTGGGAGGTGAATTTAGTGATCACAACGAAAACGGCCAAGACACACATTGAGCAGAACATGGATGCCATTCCGGCTGTAGATATAATACGCCTGTGTCTAAAATGGACAACTTTCACGATGTACTTTGTGAGTAACCCTCTGGATGAGTGATACAAAGACAATGTTACCATTAGTTCTTAATGATATTGATACTGCTGGACTCAGTAGTCGTGCACTTACTAGCACAAGACAATGAAGTACTTCTAGTGTGTTGTTTAAAAAATCCTCTGTCAGTCCCCTCCTGAGAACAAGAATGCATGTTTCTCTGCTGTTTTGAATCAGCGTTAAAACACCTTTCTTCCTGGGACTGATATTGGACAGAGTACTTTGAGAGGATGGTGGACTTGATATCAGCAACACATCCAGTCAGTACTCCGGCAGCAGCATTTTACCCCTTGGAAAGTCTTTAGAGTCTGGCCTGGTAGCTGGTCACAACTATCCTTCAGCCTGGACACGTCTATGAGCAGCAAACTTTCAACAAAGATCGCTAAATGGGTGGCGACAGCTTGCCGCCCAATTCACATCGTGGAGGACGAGGGGCTGTGTGATGTCATTCGCGTCGCATCCAGCGACTGCACTGTTGAATTGCCTTCCAGAGCCACCACTGTGTCGGAAACACTCAACTTGTATGAAGTCCAAAGAGCGAAAGTAGGAGGATGTACGAAAGACTCACCGGAGACTATTGGACTTCACTCAGTGAGGACACACACACACACACACACACACACACACACACACACACACACACACACACACACACACACACACACACACACACACACACACACACACACACACACACACACACACACACACACACACACACACACACACACACACACACACACACACACACACACACACACACACACACACACACACTTTGTATTGTATGAGAGGTTCCAGGTTGAAGTGAGGTGAATATTTGTAATGTTCAAATGATAATAAACAAACAAAAGATATCCCTCTAAGGTACATTTAGAACAGATAAAAAATGTGCGATTAATTTGCGATTAATCGCGATTAAATATTTGAATCGACCGACAGCCCTATAAAATATACTTTAAGATCATGTCTCGCATACCTTGCTGCTTCGGACTGCGTTCTTCTGACTAGTGTCCAAAGTGTGCCTATTGAGCGATGTGGGGCAAGCTCCGGGCTGCCCCTCTCTCTCGCAGTAGAAATTAACGTGTACTGTAAAAATAAACACAAGTGGGGCAAAGCGCTCGCAGCCCCACTAAAACGGCATCTCGTAATTCAGAGCTGATTGGCTGTTAGTGTGAGTGCTGTGAAAAGTGTAGTAAGATAAGCAAACGAGAGAGCTTAGACAGAATACATCCCCAGCGATAAATAATAAAAGTAGAACATGAATGAAGTTGACCATCTCCTGGAGCCTTGTGCCCACCATCCAAAGTGACTGACACCTTTTCAAGTGAGCTTTAGTTAGCAAAAGTATATTTTATGTCATATTTGTCGTTGTTCTTATGGGATTAGTTTTGTTTCATAAAATACATTTATTTATTAATAATTTGTATAATCACTCCTTTGTACGGAGCCCCTAAAAGGGACATGGAAAAAAAAAAAGAGAGACAAAAGAAAATAAAGTCCGGATAACGGATTCGTTTCTCGTGCGCACGAGATACTAACCCGTTATCCTGACTTTTTTTTTTTGAGAAAGTTACCGATGCACCAAGGAGGAAGTGGAACACGAGACAACCATTTCATTGCAGACTTTTATGTTTACGTGGGGAAATGACAGTGCATACATTATTTGAGATATATTTTGAAGTCAGACTTAATTGTATGGACATTTCGGCCAGGGGTGTAGAGCTATTGGTTTAAGCACCGGATTGGCAAAAAACAGGAGAGTCTGTAAACCAGTCTGCTTTGATCTATGAATTAATGTCCGTGACTCTCAGAGTACCTGCTGCCCCGCAGCTATCACACACACACACACACACACACACACACACACACACACACACACACACACACACACACACACACACACACACACACACACACACACACACACACACACACACACACACACACACACACACACACACACACACACACACACACACACACACACACACACACACACACACACACACACACACACACACACACACACACACACACACACACACACACACACACACACACACACACACACACACACACACACACCGGTACCGAAGTGGACCGCCCGTTGACAGTTTACGTGGGCTGGGCTGGGTGCGAGTACCGGGCTGATTTTTAGTCCCAGTCCGCCCATAGGCGGTGCGTAAAAGATCTTTGAGCGCTGGTGCTGCTCTTCTCTGAGTTACACGTCCCGCTGCCTCCTGGAGTGACCACACACCCCTGGCCGAAATGTCCTTAAAGTGAAGTCTAAGTACGATATATATCTCAAATAATGTATGCACTGTCATTTCCCCACGTAAACATAACAGTCTGCAATGACATGGTTATCTCGTGTTCCACTTCCTCCTTGGTGCATCGGTAACTTTCTCAAAAAGAAAATAAAGTCCGGATAACGGATTCGTTTCTCGTGCGCACGAGATACTAACCCGTTATCCTGACTTTTTTTTTTTCTTTCTTCATGTCCCTTTAGGGGCTCCGTACCTTTGTCTTTATTCTACATGAAAATGTTAGAGATTCCATTCAAATCTGTTGATTATTAATATCTTCTTTCGGCCTTGATGTAACAACATTCGTAATTAAGTAAATGTAACACCCTTTTCACCCCGGTTACACGTTTCCTTTGCCCTGTGGGCGCTGCAAGTGATGAAAGTGGGGGATGTTGGCTTATCTGGCGCCCGCAGCTCACAGCCAAAGTGCGAGCGAGAGAGGCAGTGCGCACTGGAACCGGCACTGTTGTTATTAGCATCTGGTGCTAGCTGCTCTAACGGAAGAAGAAGATGTTGCTGCAATGATGTGGAGGAGAGTCCTCTCCAGTCAGACTGAGAGGCTGATAACTTCAGCTCAGTGAGGTAAAGGACTGTGAGGGTTTAGATAGTTCACTTTAGTCTAAGTTATCTCAGTGGGTCTCAAACGTTTTGATCACAATTTATGACACATATTTTCCTTACTGTTTCAGAATTTAATCCTTGATGTGGTTTAGAACAGAATGGCGTTTTATCACAGCAGAATTTAACTTTATCTCAGGTAAAATTCTGATCCGCCTCCTCTTCGTTCTTTTTTTTTCAAGCTAAGGACCCAAGATCCGCGTTTCTCTAACAGGGCTTCAAAAGAGGGGCTTGAGCAGCATGAGGCTGCAATGGGGGAACGGTTTGGTATTTAGAAAAAAAAACTTCACAGACATGTTTTGTATAGGTATGGCCCTACAACATATGTTTCAAATATAGCATGATAGGTCCACTTTAAGTTTATGAAAGTGATGTATGTTGTTAAGTGTCCATTTGGGTACATTATTAACCCGTTTTTGTTAAGTTTCCATAGTGAGGAATTGTATTTTGAGTGATATTTACGGTGTGGTTTTGGCGGGAAATAGTCATTTTGTTTGTTTACATGTCAACACTTTCTGAATTTAATTTTGTAAAGATGTGCAACGCGGATGTAAAGGACATGTTTGTAGCCTTTATTTAACCAGGTGAAAGCCCCTTGAGATCAAAAGATCTCTTTTTCAAGGGTGACCTGCAGATGTTGTGTTTGTTCTCAGGTATGTTTGTGTTTGTATTTTCAAATGTATATTTTCTGTATATAATGCTGTTTTATTTCTGTTTTGAGATGTTTACATTTTCAAAGTGTTTATTTCTACTCTTTTAATTTCTCTCATGGGCAATGCCTTGTCTTTTATGCTGCTGCAATTCAATAATTTCCCAGATTGGGATCAATAAAGTGCATCTCATCTTATGCATTGGAAGCTATCTGTTAGCCGCGCATGCTAACAGGCCTCAGATAAACTTGTTGAGACTGTATTGTTATTATTATTATTATTGTACATTTCACTTTTTTATCTTCATATTCATGTTTTTATTTTATTCATCTTATTTAATTAAAACATTATAAATGTATTATATGTCACAAAAACAATTCTTCCCTCAGGATAAGTATTTAATTATTTATTCATGTATTTATTCTCTCTATTATATTAGTCGTTCTCTTTTATTGAATGTTCCAGGTTGTATTGCCCCCATGTGTTGCTGTAGCTCCACCCCTTGATGGCACTGTTTGTTTTCTTCCCCTGGATCTCTTTAAAGTGTATGAAAAACTACAACCCCCATGATGCATTAGCTGTTATCCCTGCTAACGGAGATACACTTGTTGAGACTGTAAAGAGTCAGAGACACTTTTAAATCTCATGCAGAGACAAACTGTCCAAAAATCAGCTCCTCTTGTCTTTTCGTCTTGGTTTGGAAAAGACGAGAGGAGCTGATTTTTGGACAATTCGACCGGAAACCAGGGTTTCTTGTTTACCCAAAATGCTCACGGAGAGCCTGAAACACAACTTCCGGTGCTGGCCTTCCCAATACAACCCACGGTTTTCTCTCTTCACCTTTTTCTTCTTACAAATATGATACTACAGGAAGAGGGGGAATACTTTATTATAGATAAAGGTGTTTCAGGAGAAATAACCCGGTTTCTCTCCGCAGCTCCATGTCTGTGTATCTTAAAGGTTTAGGTATTGTTTAAGGGGAAATCATATCCGCTTTTATTTTGAAGTCCTCTGCACCGGAAGTGATGGTCCCGCTCCTTCTAGCTTGGAACCAGATCGTGTCTCGTCCGTTTCGTCGGTTCTCTCTCTACATCCATGGTTCTCTCTCGGTGTTCCTGAGGAAGTGTGTGTGAGCAGCTGATCCATCCATCGTCTGTGTGTCTGGATGAACCTCTGACTTTGTGCTCTTTCTTCTGAAGCCTTTAGCTCGGACTCTGGAAGCTAGCTTAGCATGCTAGCTTAGCATGCTAGCTGGAAACACGCTAGCCACACAGAGTGAGAGAAACAGGAAGTGGTGATTTAGTAAACATGAGTGTTCTGCTGCTCTCGTTGGTGAAGCAGCGACTCACTGCGGCTGCTGAAGACATCTTTGTTCTGTTTGAAAGAACGATAGCAGAGTACGAGGAGGAACTGTCTCGTTCAAAACAGGAGAACGAGAGACACCGGAAACTACTGGACGCTGTTTTACAGCCTCAGCTTCAGATCCAGAGAGCAGGTCTGTAACCACTATTTCCGTAAAAAAGCCTCGAACCTCGTGCATCAGTACATTTTATTACAGAGGGCGAACATTTATGATTGTTTGAGACTAGTTGGGGAGTGCCTAGACTTTGGTGCACAGACTAGGCTTGTTTGAGACGAGCGAGAACGACGCAGACCTGCGCAATTGCGACCTCCGTCTTGCATGGATGTATAATAAGAACAACTTGTCTGAGCCAAGTCTGGTGGAATCGAGGGGTTAGACAAAGTCTCTTTGCAACATGACCTCCAATCAGCATTCGGCCGACCTGTGAAAAGTCCCTCCCTACTCTGTTGCTATCATACGTCATTTGTTTTTGCTAAAGTTTTCTACAGATATAGTGGAACACCTTCGTTATGCTGGTTCCCATTTATGCGTGGGCGCGAGCTCACCCTCACGGCCACGGCCAGAGCCTCAGTAACTCATTGTCTCTACAGTGTCTGCACCTGGCGTTGCTACATTAATATTGCAAGCTAAAACGTTCTCTAGGACTTTTCCCTTCGTTTCCTATCCAATCCATCAGAACCTGGGATTAGTGATTTTGTCTATTTATTCCAAAGCCATAGCAACATAAAATGAGCACAATAAGCATATAATGTAATAATAAGAATCAGTCTTGTAATGTTATTTAAAAATAGACTCCACAGTGCACATAACTTTTTTTAGTGAGTTACTCTGAGTACCAGGAGACAGCGTTTGGTACTCACCCCACACGAAGCGTGGTCCTCCTCAGTGTCTCCTTCACTGTCCTCTATTCACACTTCTTGCATGCTAGAGGATGACGATGCACCTCCCTGTCTCTTTTTAAGCCTCCGATTTGCTTTCTCCAAAACTGTGAAGTTCTTGCATTTCCTGAGGCCAAGTTGAAGGATCAAATACTAAGAAATTATCACATGACTGGAAGTCATACCTGATTTCAGATGTGGGAAGTCACTAAGTACACTTATTCAAGTACTCTACTTAAGTACAATTTTGAGATATTTGTACTTTACTTGACTTTGATGCTACTTTGTATTTCTACTCCACTACATGTATTGTAGTAATACAATATAGCTACTTCACAGATGTGGATGAATGATGTGAAATATAATCAAGTGTTAAATCAGACTTTAGTTCCACCTGGAGTAAATCCACCAGCTACCCTGCAGTAGGGCTGTCCCTAATAAAATATGTTCGGGCTCCGGATATTCGGCCCGTGGGGGGGGGGGGTTGCGTAGTAATCAGCTGCGTACCGCTTCAACACGTGTATTTCGGTTTTATTTGCGGCATTCATTTAGTTATTCTACAGTATTGTTGTTTAATTTTGTTAATGTATATGCATTGTGTTTGTTACTTTTGTTGCAGTTGTGTATGTCTTAACCTCTTAAGCCCCACGGACCCAAGCTCGGGTCTGAAAATGCTATATATGTAGCAACAGTGCTATATCTGAAGTGTCATTCATGAAACTATTAATATTCCATACCCATCTGACCGGAGGAAACTCGGCTAACTGACGATACAATTTTTTTTTTTCTTTTTCTAAAAAGAAGTCTCACAAGAAGCCTCTAAATGAGCCCATGTCAAAAACGGGCACTTGCTATTTCGGCTCATAACTCACAAAAACGATCATTTATAATTCATACTTTCTGCACAAACAACACATTTTCTGAAAGCTGAGATTCCACAGATTCCATGGGTATACACCCCATCACTACAGGCACAACATTAACCGAGCTAACAGCCAGAACATAGCAAGTAAACAATATCATTTTTCAAATCAATGACAATAATTAGGTCTTACCTTGGCTGTTTTGTGATCAAAAGTTGTGTTCAAAGGAATAAAAACGCTGCTCAGGGTTAATCCAATGTCCCGTGTCACTTTAAAATGATTACTGATAATCAATCCTTTCATTCACGGCAGAAGAGTAGGTCCAACGATTAACAGTCCGTGGCTTCAGCTGCGGGAGATGCAGTTTACGCATAGCTCCCCCTCCGCAGGCGTAACGTATTTACGTATTTTGAAACTGCTACTCGATTTGATTGGCTCTAACGATTCAAAAAAGGTGTCAATCACCCAAATCGACCAATGGGTTCCAGAGATAGGAGCTTGCGTAACTATAAATAAAGGCAGAAAAGCTGGTTTACGCACAGCCCACTCGTTTGAAGCAGCATACTAGGCTATAGCATAGCATGTCCCGCAGCGACAGGAGAGCAGAGAACGGCAGATCGATCAGCAAAACAGCTGGATTTGTTTTCTTTGTCTTCATTGTAACAATGGCAGCCAGAAAGAAGACTTTTTTGTCCGTCGAGGAGGCATTGGACATCGTATTTCAGGACTCTTCGTCGGAAGATAGTGATCTCGTCACGCATACAGGGGACAGTAATGACCCCCGTCACCGGAAAGGTATGTAATCTCTCTGTTTGTATCTATTATTTATTTGGTGTAAGAGTGTATTCATCTATAGTAATTTCACACACGTGACAATAACACGACGGCATCCATCTTGTGATATAATGTTCTTTCACACACTCAACAACAAACAGAGAAGATGGATGACGTTTCTTGTTCTTGTTGTTGAAATAAACAAGACATATACATGTACGGTATTACATTACATTTCATTTAGCTGACGCTTTTATCCGAAGTGACTTACAACTATATATACATATAATATATATATATATACATACATACATATATATATATCAGGGTTTCCGCTAGGATCTTTTCTCGCCGGTCAAATGTCCGGGCAGAATTTATTTTACCGGACTAATTTGAAACTTACCGGTCATATATTCAATAATAATAGTTGTGTAGCAGAGTTTCCGTTAGCAGGTAATTACCGGACTATGAGCAGATATGCTTCAGTTTAAAACTCAGTTCACGGGGCTCATTTTGATATTGCTTCAGTTTATAATCGTAACAGATCGAAAAATTCAGATTCATTTTTCAATAAATGATTCCACAAACAACAACATAATTATTACATTCAAACAAACTACTTGCAGTAGATAACGTACATTATTCAGAAGTTTACATCAACTTTGAATAACAACACGGGAGAAACGGAGCCTCTCTTTTCCCCTCTCCCTCCCTCTCTCTCCTGACAGCACGTCAGTTTCTTAAGCAGCTCCTGCAGCTCGCTAAACAGAGGGCGGGGCTTCAGGTGATCATGCAGTGCAGCGTGTCTCGGTCAGACTCAGCAGCTGATCTGATCTCTCTCTCGCTCCGGTTAAACTTCACTCGCGTTTATGTCCATATCGCTCAGATCCAGCTCTCCTGATCGGCCTTTATAGAGAGCACCGATCAAACTATTAAGAGTGAATATCGGCCGATAATGACCGGCGGCCGATCGATCGGAGCCTCCCTAATTATTACCAGACATTTTGACCGTCAGGTTTTGAATTTACCGGTTTTTTATAAATGTTACCAGCTAAAAACCGGTAATTACCGGCTAACGGAAACCCTGATATATATATATATATATATACATATACACTAGGGGTGTAACGGTTCACAAACATTTCGGTTCGGTACGTACCTCGGTTTTTAGGTCACGGTTCGGTACGTTTTCGGTACAGCAGAAAATATTATCACAAAACATAACATATTTTTTAAAAATTATTATTAAACTGTGAATAATGTATTCACTCAAATAAATACAAAATATAATAAAATAAACATTAAGGTGCAGCTTTTCGATGAACTGAAATAATCTTTATTTGAACTTTACTGTACTAGTACTCACAAAACATAAAATATTAGTTTTGGGTTTTTAATTATTATTAAACTGTGAATATTCACTCAAATAAATATAAAATATAATAAAATAAACATTAAGGTGCAGCTTTTCGATGAACTGAAATAATCTGTATTTGTACTGTACTGTACTAGTACCTAAGCAGCCAGTTTGACATTAGGACTTGCTTGTCATTTCATGTTTTTTTAAAGAAAGATGAACTTGTCCACATTGCTTATAACAAATTATCTAAAGACATACTAACTATGGATGGCATTAATTTGGCCTCCAGTGAGACTGTAAGGAATCTTGGTGTTATATTTGATCAGGATTTATCCTTTAACGCCCACATAAAATCAATTTCAAGGACCGCCTACTTCCATCTACGTAACATTGCAAAAATCAGGCATATCTTGCCTCAAAACGATGCAGAGAAACTAGTCCATGCATTTGTTACTTCTAGGCTGGATTATTGTAACTCTTTATTATCAGGGAGTACCAAGAAGTCAGTCAAGTGGCTTCAGCTGATTCAAAATGCTGCGGCTCGTGTACTAACCAGAGTTAGGAAAAGGGACCACATTACTCCTGTTCTGGCTGCCTTACACTGGCTCCCTACAGAACACAGGATAGAATTTAAAATTCTTCTTCTCGCCTACAAAGCCCTTAATGGGCAGGCGCCATCTTACCTTAAAGAACTCATTATACCCTACTGGCCTACTAGGGCATTGCGTTCCAAGAATGCAGGGTTGTTGGTTGTTCCTAGAATCTTTAAAAGTACAATGGGAGCCAGAGCCTTTTCTTATCAAGCTCCACATTTGTGGAATCAGCTTCCAGTTTGTGTTCGGGCGGCAGACACCCTATCCGTTTTTAAGAGTGCGCTGAAGACCTTCCTTTTTGATAAAGCTTATAGTTAGGGCTGATTAGATTCAGCCCCTAGTTTTGCTGATATAGGCTTAGTTTGTCGGGGGACATCTTCCTTCTTCCTTCTCTCTGTCTCTACCTGTGTCCTCTCATGTTCCGATTAACCCAGCTTCCCCAAATGTCTTTCTTTTTGGTGTCTATATACGCTGGGATCCGGAGTCATGGATGATCCTGCGGTCCTGTGTCCTGGATCGCGAGCGCTGGATCTTGAGTCGTGGCTGTGGTCCTGGATCATAGGTCCTGGATGGATATCCTCGTGGATTCATCTTCCTATTATACACACATGCATTTCCAAACATTTGGACTACCTATGTTGCAAATGTATTATCTTTTCAATTTACACACGGCATCTATTGCACGTCTGTCCGTCCTGGGAGAGGGATCCCTCCTCTGTTGCTCTCCCTGAGGTTTCTCCCATTTTTCCCTTTAAACTGGGTTTTCTTTGGAAGTTTTTCCTTGTACGATGTGAGGGTCTAAGGACAGAGGGTCTGAGGACAGAGGGTCTGAGGACAGAGGGTCTAAGGACAGAGGGTGTCGTATTGTCATACTGATATTCTGTACACACTGTGAAGACCACTGAGACAAATGTAACATTTGTGATATTGGGCTATATAAATAAACATTGATTGATTGCTTGCCGAAAGGGCAGATCTGCTGGCACTAACAATGTCTCCTGCCGTGGAGAACACCCTCTCTAGGGACAGAGGTAGTAGCAGATACAGCCAGGTAGCGCTTTGCTAACATGGCAACATAAGGATATTTTCCGTTTGTAATAGCTTTGGCTCGGTCTGAAGTTTTTGCGAGTGGTGGAGGCTTAAATGCTAGCGGGAGTTGGGTTTGCACTTCAGTCTTTTGGTACCGGTGATATTCACGTTCGGGTGATGCCTTTTCAAATGAGTGTGCAAGTTTGATGTATTGCCAGCCGCGTAACCAATTTTAGTTGAACAATGCCGACAAACAGCTTTGGTTTGGTCCACCTGTCTTTGTCCGTCATCCTTGTACGTAACTGCGAAACCAAAATGTTCCCCAACCGGAGACTTCAATGATGCTGGAGGATTTTCAGCTCAACTTTATCTGCGTTCGCCATTTCCTCAAATGACTGACTACATTTGAACGCATCCCTCTGACCAGCTCGTCCAATGAAATGACTTGCTCGCTCTATGACGCGTTGAACACAATGGGTGCAAATTACTCTGAATGCTGCGACGCAGCACCTGAGATTACTTCCAAGAAGTTGTTCACGTTCTCAATTTTTTACGTTTAAAGTTATATTTGTTCGGTACACACGTGTACCGAACCGAAGGGCCCGTACCGAATAATTTCGGTACGTGTACCGTTACACCCCTAATATACACATATATATATACATACATATATATATATATATATATACATATATATACACATATATATACATATATATACATATACACATATATATATATATATATATATATATATACAACATACATCTATATACATACACACATACATATATATATGTATATATATGTATATATGTATGTGTGTATGTATATATATATGTGTATATGTATGTCGATTAAATATTTTAATCGACTGACAGCCCTAATATATACACATGTGTGTGTGTATGTATATATATATATATATATATATACACATGTGTGTATATATATATATCAGGGTTTCCGTTAGCCGGTAATTACCGGTTTTTAGCTGGTAAAATGTATTAAAACCGGTAAATTCCAAACCTGACGGTCAAAATGTCTGGTGATAATTAGGGAGGCTCCGATCGATCGGCCGCCGGTCATTATCGGCCGATATTCACTCTTAATAGTTTGATCGGTGCTCTCTATGAAGGCCGATCAGGAGAGCTGGATCTGAGCGATATGGACATAAACGCGAGTGAAGTTTAACCGGAGCGAGAGAGAGATCAGATCAGCTGCTGAGTCTGACCGAGACACGCAGCTCTGTATAATCACCTGAAGAAAAAAAATCCTAGCGGAAACCCTGATATATATATATATATATATACATATATATACATACACACATATATGACGGACGGAATATTAATATTAAATATTGAACAGGTTATATGAAACCCGTCTCACATAATTTACACGGTATACATTTTGAGTGATATAATGTTATTTCACACACTCAACATTGATGTTCTGCTGTTGTTGTAGAGAAATTATTTCTGATTTGAGTTACATTTTTGAAAGTACAAGCCAGAGAATTAATCTATTTGTTTTTTCCACATTTGTTTTCACAGTGAGGAAGGCGATGAGGATATGGCTTCTGGATGCCCGAGTATTATGGGGAAGATGCCACCAAGGTCAGGAGGTACTGCAGGAGGTGCTCTGATGCTGGCAACAGAAGGGTGTAGACACCTGTGTGCTGCAGGAAGTGTCAGGTCCCTCTGTGCTTCACTTCCAAAAAGAACTGTTATGACTTACTGGAGTAATACTGTAACATTCAGGGTTTGTATAAAGTTTTTTTTTTTTACCCAAGAAATGCTTCTGGTATTGTGTGTTGCAAATTTTTTTAAATAAATCTGCTCCAGTTGGAGTCAAATGTTTCCTAAGTTTCCTAATTTTTATTGTGCAAGTAACATGCATCTCATGCAAAGAGGGAACTTTCCACACACACACACCGCACAGACAGACACACACTCATATATATATATATTTTTTTTTTACAATAATAATTTTTATGGAATGAATACCTATAGTGATAATTAAATGTTATACAATGATTTTTACAGTCTGGTACCTGAACAAGGTTAAATGGCACTGATGGAACCAAATGTGCCCAAATCTTAGTCCGCTTGGACCTTTTTTTGCTAAACCTCTCTAAAAAGGTCAATTCTCACTTGTTTTGCCTCAATCTTGATCCAGGGTACTTATTATATGTTCTACTTTGGATTCCTAAAGCTTTTAGGCTACTAACCCATCATTCAAGGGTGGTTTTCACTACAAGTAATGGGTTTTATTTGGGCGGAGACAAGAATTTACACTTTTTGACTAGGTTCCCGTTATAGTCCTTTGTTTTGGGCATGTCATTTTCGAGCCTGAAACCTGAAAAACAGGCTTGGGGCTTAAGAGGTTAAGTATCATTTGGCTTGGCTTTCTATTTTTTATGGACATGCTTTTATTTTGAAGGAGAGTTAGCGCTGTTGACAGGATGTTGATGTTGCTATGGAAACAACGTGACAGAGATTAATGGAGAAAAGTTATATCTACTGTTATGGCTTGGCTCTCAGCCACAACAAACGCGCGACAGAAAACGAGGGCGTGAATAGAAAAAGAGTTTATTCCCTGCTGCTGAAGGACACAAACTGACGAAACAAATGACGAAACAAGAGGTCAGCTGGTCGTGGCTGCTCTTCGCGTTACGTCCTCCTGCCAGCGAGAGAGAGCGAGATCCGGCCCGGTCCTTTATCCGGCTAACTCCAGCCGCCAGGTGTCCTCAATCCCAGCTGATAGACCAAAGGGAAAACCTTAAAGGAACACTCACACACCAGAGATAACAAGGCAGGGGTCGTCACACCCACCCCCCCCCCTTAAAATCGGTGTCCCCAGGACCACCGGCACACCAACCCTGACAAAACAAAAAAAACACACCAGTAATGAACAACAAAAATACAAGACATAAGACACCCCACTTCCAACAAAACCAACAATTGCAACATACAACCCTCACACTGCCAACCGCTCCTCCCACACCCAGCCACATCCACACAGCAGCGTGCGTTGACGCTTGGCGGTGGGCGTGTCTGAAGCTTGGGGATTTTTTGCGACCAACAACCAATCGCATGAATCTCCCGCCCCCGACATACAAAGCAATAGCAATGTTAAAACGAAGTAAACTGGATATAAAATCCCCAAACAGGCGAAAACCTACCGGTTTCACCCACTGTCTCTGCCCCCTCCCTCCATACCTCGCTCCTCCGGTTTGTATCCCGGTAGATGAACAGAGACTGATCAAACAGCACCGGGTGATTCACGACCGCTATAATGAATTTTCCCTCTATTTTTTGGAATATGAGGAAATGACCTGCGTAGTCTCTCCCAGCGTACACGCGGTTTGATTGGCTAGCGCTTGTACTGGTAGATTTGCGTAAACGGGATTTCATTGGCTGACGCTTCTGCCGAGGCGCCAAAAGTTGAACATTGCTCAACTTTTGAAGCCAGCAATGCTCCACGTCGCTTCCCAAAATGCAGTTCTGCTAAAAGTGACGTCACCCCATTCAAAGTGAATGGGCAGAAGCGTTGGAAGCTTCAACGCATGCCGCTGTGTGGACGGGCCGTAACTATATTTTGATGAGAATACTTTTCTACTTTTACTTGTGGAATATTTTGAATGCAGGACTTTTACTGTAACAGAGTATTCCTACACAAGATCTGAGTACTTCTTCCACCTCTGTCTGATTTCAAACTCTTCCATTAACGCCCTGGATAAGTTTGCAACGGTGTGTTTTACTTCACTTTGTTGTAAATAAAACTGCAGCTTGACCACAGAGCATGAACGTTGTGATTAGGGATGTCCCGATCACCTTTTTTTGCTTCCGATCATTTGATTTTGACAATCTGCCGATACCGATTTTTTCCGATCTTTATTAAATGCATTAAGAGAAAAAAAAGGAAAAAAGCATTCAAGTTGTCCCTTAAGGTTATTTTTGTATTTAAATGACAGTACCCAACTATCCATTCCATCCAACATGGATATCGCTTCTTTTTTTCACAGCAGCATTGGATCAGTTCAGTTGTGCAGCATTGGATCAAAACAAAATAAAGCTTATCAGTGGTCCACCACACAATAACCATGTAAACAAATTGAGTGCAGAAAGTGCAGTAACAAAACAAAAATAACTCTACTGGAAGAGGTAGCTTGACGAGCTTCACAAGTTCACATTCAGTCACAAATAATAACATAAAAATGTGGCTTAGTGCAGAATTCTAGCCTTAAGACTAACTAGTCTAGTAACAATGAACAACAGCAGCTTAACATAACATGAATAAACAAAGTATTATATTTCCATCTTACTGGAGTAACACAATTCAATAGTAATCGGCAGCAAACCACTTATTTTTGTTATTCTACAGCAGGGGTCTTCAACTAAAATTCAACAAGGTCCAGTTAGAGAAAATGTCCCCATGCAAAGGTCCGGAACATCAAAATGTCTAACTTGCTTCATGAATTAGTGTGAAATATATTGAAGTGACCTGTAGCTGTATCAACGTCTGCATGTAATAAAAAAAAAAAGTACAAAAACAACAATATTTATTGTAAATTAACATTACTTAAATACTGTGGATATGTGTAATGTTCCTCTCGGGCTGCATTTACAAATACAATGGAGAAAATAAATAAAATAGCTTTTGATATATGTGCATCTTAAAAGTGCTTAATTTTAGATAAATCAAATAAAATGTAGCAGCAGCTTGAGTGTCCCTTTTTCTTTGTTAACCGTTTCACGTCATGACTCAACAGTTTCAGCCGATTATAGAACAACATCAGTCTTTACATCATAACAACTGAACAGTTTCAAGTTTCTCTTTCTTTCCCTCTTATATCGCAGCCCCTCTCTCACTTTGTTCTGTTCAGTGAGAGAGTTGAGCTGGAGCTTATTGTCCTGCCAGGAGTTTGTAAATCTGGGCCGAAATGGAGTCAGGGCCGTTCTCATACACATGCAGGTGCTCATTGGTTACAGGATGAAACACAGGTATGGGGAAAAAAGGGAGAACTATTTGAAGCAGAAAAAAACCAGCGTAATATACCATCTGACGAAGGCCTGCGCTATAATGCTTCAATTAACTGGCTATTCTACTCAGATCAAGGAGACAGAGATGTTATAAATCAAGGGTTTTATTATTATTTACAGCAGGGGTGGGGAACCTTTTTCCTTTCAATTTTTACAATATCCTCTGAGGGTCGTACAAATTATTGAACTCAACCTCTGCTTAAAAAAACTAAAATCACAGCCCATTCATTTGGCCATTCAAAGCAACCTCTTAATCCAGATATCTCACCATGACTCGCCCATGCATGCATGTGCACGGTGTGACATGACCACCAACACAGAAAGATATGGACACAAGATGTGTGCAAATATATTTAGTATCCTATCCATGTGAACATGATTTAAGTGGGGGGGACCTAACCTCCTCTAGGGGGGTCCGGCGGCGTGCTTCCCCGGGAAGATTTATTTTAAATATTGAAGTTAAAAGCATCAATCTGGTGCACTTTGAGAGCAACATGAAGAGATCTATGGATACATCTCAACACCCATATGAAACAGAACTGTAAGCATATTTTTCTTTTTGGATATTTTACAAATCACTCTCCTTTTAAACTCTATTCTTGTTATTTTTAACAACTTTTTTGTTGCTGTCATATAGTATTTTATACCTGTTTTTCATTTTGTCTCATTAATAACTATAATGATCATATCAAGGTGTGCCTTAACCTCACTGAGCTGAGGTTATTTGAGCCTCTCAGGAGAGAGCTCTCTTCCACCTGGTTGTAGAAAAGCTCTTTAAATACGTTAGCATAGCTAGCTAACTAGATGCTAACAACAACAGATCGCCACTTACAACTAAAGACACAGCCACGCAAACACTGCGGCATGTGTACGGCTCCTTATGGGTATTGCCATATTTTAAGGGCTGGAGCGGCGTTCCGGTGCTCAGCACTCCTTTCAGACGAGACACATACCACGTGAAGACACGTTACACTCGTGTTGTGTTCAAGGAACCTGTCCTTGGCCAGGAAAAACAGGTACTCGCTTGTTTAATTATTTTTGCGGTCTAGATTTCTTCTTCTTTTTTGAAGTGAGAAGTTGTCCGTCAGTCGGACTGACGGACTCCCCCCCCCCACCACCCCCAAAACGAAAACTCTTCGGTTCTCCACAAATTACACAAGTCACCCAAATCAGCGTTAAAAAAGCGGGAGGCGCCGAAAAATCCCTTATTAATGTATTGATTACAGCTCCGGGTCCGTATAGGTCGGCGTCTGGGTCTGGGTCTGGATCCGGACCGCGGTCCGCCTGTTGCCGACCCCTGTTCTACAGTATTGTTGTTTTATAGTTATTTGTTAACCCAATTTGTGTTCTTTGAAATTGAAAAGGATATCGCATTGTGTTTGTTACTTTCGTTGCAGTTGTAGGCTATGTGTCTTAAGTGTAATTTGTCTTGGCTTCCTATTTGTGGACATGCTTTTATTTTGAAGGAGAGGTAGCGCTGTTGACAGGAAGTTGTTGTTGCTTTGGAAACAACGTGACGGAGATTAACGGAGAAAAGTAATATCTACATATAAAGACGGAGAAAGTGAACGATAACGTTTATGGTTAAGTGTTAGCACCCTCCGAAGAGGCACAAGCTCTTACGTTGATATTGGAGATTTCAATCAATTCAATTTGAAAAAAAACAGGGAAGAAAATGAAAAAACAAACAATCGTATTAGATTGGTCGTGTTGAACGTAGCTCTGTTCTTTCCTCCACGCGGAACCTCCTTCTTGCAAACATTGCATCTGGCTGTTACACTGCCTTCGCTTTCAATTTTATAATACTTCCAAACTCCTGACATTTTCTCTGTCCCCACTCCCGAGTCACCAGCTGAACGTAGCCTCTCGTTAGCTTGCTGCTACTATTAGACACTGCGCCCACTCTGTTGCTTTGAGAGGAATAAGCAACCAGGTCTGAAAACAAGCCCAAAGAAAGCAACACATACATGATGTTGTGTCATTTTAAACCAAAACTAAGGCCTCAGGATGACTTTAAGACGTGAACATGGTCATTTTTGTTTTGTAACGTTAAATAAAATAATTTTTTTAAGGATTCCCGATCCCCGATCTTTTTCTCCCGATCTAGTTGTGATCAGCTGATTTTGCGCAGTTCTCCAATGTGTGCGCGGGGCACAGAGGGTGCTGAGGGGAGTCTCCCACTGCAGCCAGTTGGCGGAGTTTTGGCACAATTATGTTGTTCATACCGACGTTAACCCCGTCTGTGCACCCGGTGAACAACTCTTGTCCAGTGATCTAAGCTTCTGCCTGCTGTTACGGTCCGTCCACACAGCGGCGTGCGTTGAAAGCTTCACCATTCACTTTCAATGGGGTGATGTCACTTTTCGCCGAACTGCATTGTGGGAAGCGAAGCGAAGCGGAGCTTTGCTGGCGTGGCTCGCTGCAAAACTTGAGCAATGTTCAACTTTTGAAGCCTCGGCAGAAGCGCCAGCCAATTGAATCATATGCCAGTCCAAGCTCTAGCCAATCAAACCGCTGCTTGTGTGTCAGGGGCGGGAGATTCATGTGATTGGTTGTTGGTCGAGTTTCAGACACGCCCGCCGGCAAGCTTCGACGCATGCCGCCGTGTGGACGGGCCGTAAAGCTTCACAGGTCCGTCAGTTATGTCCTGCACGGCCAGCCCCAGTTCAATCAGTCAAAGTCTGAAGATGTTTTGCAGGGAGAGAAATGGTAACGTAGCTGCTTGATGTCTCTGTTTTGACATGTCTCGTAGTTTACTCCATTGAGTGTTGACAAGAAACACGTGTAGACGAAATATGAGTTTTGTTTGGATGTTTTCAGGTATGCAAAGGTGCGTAGTGACACAAGTGACGTTATGCAATTCAAGTTTTGCTACGCATGTGTACCAGTGCACCCCTGATTGTATTATTGAGGGAGAATTGTCCGGGGCTACAGGCCAGACGACGCCACTGGTATAGACCAAGGGTGTAACTTGGGTTTGAGAAGTCGGGGGGGGGGGGGGGCGCCTCCCCTGGGGTACGAGTAAAGTGTCACTTGCACACTTGTCTGTGGAGACCGAGTTCCCCACCTCGCCAAAAAGGCTGTAAAAGTGCTCATTCCCTTAATCTCCATCTACCTGTGTGAGTGCGGCTTTTCCGCATTGACTTTTATCAAAAGCAAGTGCCGGTCAAGGCTGCAGCCAGAAGAGAATCTGCGTTTATTCCTGTGTGCATCAAAGACGCAGAATGAAAGAATGAAAACTTTATTACAGACTCAGATCCAGATAAAAGACAGGCATTACATATAATAAATTACATACACAGCATAAAAAAAATTCATAGTTTAAGAATCATTTAAATCAGTGTCCTACAAAGAGACAACTATACCAATGTCTCCACAGCTGCGATTGGTAGCGTGTAATACTAAACCTTATGTTCGATAAGAGGATTTCATTATCAGTCATTAAGCCGGAAAATACATTTATACATAAGATTTCTTAAAACAGCTTGTAGAGTATGGACTCCTGCAGCCACAAACATTTCACTTGCACTCGACCATGGAGGTCTCTTCAGCAATATTCTCATGGCATCATTATGAGCTACTTGAAGTTTCCGTAAACTTGCTTTTCTGTAGTTTGACCACAGACGTTTAGAGCGGTGTGCAACATGCTCTGAACAGAGACATCTTCACTCCATCTGTACATGCACTAAACTCACGCAGGAGAACGTCTGCTTGTGCACATCATGCGGCATGGCCTATACATATCTTCATCTGTAATTTGTTCTGTAATAAAGTGTCCAAGATATTTTAAGTTATTACAGACACTAAGATTAATATCAGACAATTTAAAATCAGGACATTTCAGACATTTATCCTCTTTGGTGCTAAAGATCATGACAGCACTCTTACTGGCGGTGTATTTGATGTCATGCTCCACACCGTGACCACACACAGAGCACACAGCAAGAAGCTGCTGGAGACCAGCGCCAGATGGACTCAGCGACACAAGATCATCTGCACACAGAACACGGTTCTCTAGAGGACTACCAATCATGCATCCAGTATCACAGGCTCTCAGTCGCTTGGACAGATCATCAACATAGAGGTTAAAAAGAACTGGGGACATCCTTCCACCTTCTGACACCATTGCTAACCCCAGATGGGGCTGAGACCCTATTGCCCCATTTGACTTGCACAGTCTGGTGGCCTACCAGTAGACCAGAACCCTCACCATGGATTGGGGCACCGCTCTTTGACTCAGCTTAACAAATAACTTCCTATGATTAACACGATGAAAGGCTTGAGAAGCATCGATGAAACACATAAGAACTGATGAGTTATTACCTCTATATTTGTTTACCATTTCCTTTAAGGCGTATATAAGTCAGTGCCATGTCTGGCCTTAAAGCCAAACTGGTTATCAGCAGACTCATTGTTCCAACTAAAGTATGGGTGAATGTAATGAGGAGGCAAAGTTGACGTTCAGTGTGTTTCCGGGAGCATATAAGGATGTATCCACGATGTTAAAAATGAAAAAAAAAAGTGTTGAAAACGGCGTGCGAAAAATATACGGGTCGTGCTCCAGCTTGATTTGCCTGTCCTCTGTAAGAAGGTGTTGGCGACTGACATGCAAGGAAGAACGGCTGTCCACAGGCTGTTCCAACTTTAACAACTTTATTAACTTCCAGGGGAGTGAATTGAACATGCAATTGTAATTGGGTGTGTGGTATATTTGCATGCACGGACACGCATGTTCCACAGAACACAAACTGAACAATACTCAATTGTCCGATCGCTACCAGTGTCCTTGCGATCTTGTTATAACAACAAGTGCACGTTACTGATGTAATATGGTTGAGACCACTCAGGCTTATTCTGGAGGGGTGCAGGAATAGTCCAAGTAGTGGGGGAGTTTTATACAATATGTTTAAAACATAAAGATAAAAAGGTTTAAAAAAGTTATTGTTTAATGTTTTAAGGAGGTGACGCTACTCGGCCAATCAAATCGGTGCAGTCAGTGAGTCAGCACGAAAGATTCAAACACACACAGAGACGAGACAAGAGGAGAGAAACAGCCTTCATTTTCTCTTACTGGACCTCTTTGAAATGCAATTGAATACCCCTGCATTATAGCAACAATAATAATAATAATAGCAATAATAATTGGGAGTCGGGGGCGCGGCTGATCTTATGTTCTCTGAGGGGAGGCTCACCTTCCCACACTTTGAAAACCCCTGCTCTAGGGGGGTCCGGGGGCATGCAGTACTGGGAAGGATTTTTTAAATGTTGAAGTTAAATGCATCAATCTGTGGCACTTTGAGGGGAAATTAAGGGATATATGGATACAGCTCTCAACACTCATGAAACAGAACTGTATATATTTCAATAATCAAAAAATCCGTAGCATCACAAACAACAAATCATTTTAACTTGTCGATTTTATAAACTCCTATCTATGCCTTATATTACCTAGTTAGCAATCTTTAGCATAGTATATTTAAGCAATAGCTCACGACAGGCCGTGGTATATGCTCATTATATCACAGCTAAGGGGCGTGGTGCGGCCCGACGCAAAGCGCTATGTGCTATGCCTGTGGCAAGTTAATAATTGCACCTTGTCTTTTTCTTTATTAGTGTAGTGAAGCCCCACTTTAGAGCGTTTACCGCGAACCATCTTTGGTGTTATGAAGTGACTGAGCTCGTGAACTGTCTATGGGAGGGCGGGGGGAGCTTCGCTGCGGGGCAACAGTCAGCGCAACTTTAAAAAAGTTAAGGGCGGTGCCGGCCGTCAGCGAACCGAGCCAGCCGTTCTGTGATTCTCCAGAACACACAGATGGCCAGTCCGCCCCTGGTCACCCTACCGGGTCGCTGCGGCGCAGACAGCCCCGGTAGAATACAGGGTCTACCGCGTTTAGGAACCGTTAAGCAGGACCGATTTTTTTACTTTTTTTTACACTCCTTGAACGGCCGACGCCTTGCTAAGCGGCAGTGAAACTACGTTTTAGACCAGCTACCGTACTAACTCACCTATTGTCCTGAAACTCTCCAGGGCATCTGGAAAAATGTGTAATTGACAGACTATTGAGCCAACACAAATACACAGTGGGCGGAACATCGTGGTTAGATTTCAAATTCAGTTTCTCTGAATGTGTTTCCTGTTTCCTGCAGACGTCCAGCAGCTGGTGGTGGTTAAAGAAGAGGTTCCCCCTCAACAGCAGGAGTGGAGCTCCAGTCTGGACCGGGAGGACCCAGAGCCCACCCCACACATTAAAGAGGAACAGGAGAAACTCTGGAGCAGTCAGGAGGGAGAGCTTCAAGGGCTGGAGGAGGCTGATATCATCAAGTCCACATTCACTCCTGTCCCTGTGAAGAGTGAAGATGATGAAGAGAAACCTCAGTCCTCTCAGCTTCATCAACGACAAACTGAACACCTGGAAACAGAAGCTGATGGAGAGGACTGTGGAGGACCAGGACCAGCCAGGAGCTCAGATCCAAAGAGACATTTACAACCAGAGACTGAGGACATCCCCGGAGACTCTTCTGAACCTGAGACTGGAGACTCTTCTGAACCTGAGACTGGAGACTCTTCAGAACCTGACACTGATGACAGTGCTGATTCGAAGAAGATCAGAGAACCTGGTTCAAAGTCTCAGAGAAATAAACAAGACCATGTCAGTGATTCAAGACGTAGGACTGGAAAGAAACACTTTAGATGTTCTCAGTGTGCGAAAAGATTTGGCCGCAAGTCAAGTCTGAAAAGACATATCATAATTCATACCGGAGAGAACCCATTTACCTGCATAATTTGTGAGAAATCTTTTGCGGATAGAAGAGAGTTAATGACACACATGAGAATCCACACAGGACAGAAACAGTTCAGCTGTTCAGTCTGTAAGAAATCCTTTCCAAAGAGAGGACATTTCCAACGACACATGAGAATACACACAGGAGAGAAACCATTTAGCTGCTTAATTTGTGAGAAATCGTTTGCAGATCGTGGGAATTTAATTGCACACGTGAGAATCCACACAGGAGAGAAACCATTCAGCTGCTCAGTCTGTAAGAAATCTTTTGCAGAGAGAAGAGATTTACAGAGACACATGAGAATCCACACAGGAGAGAAACCGTTCAGCTGCTCACTCTGTGAGAAATCTTTTACACAGAGAGGAGATTTAAAGAGACATATTAGAATCCACACAGGAGAGAAACCATTCAGCTGCAGTGTTTGTGAAAAAACATTTACCTGGAGTCGTCAGGTCAAAAAACATGAATGTTTTGGTCGTCAGTCCTCACAGCTTCATCAAACTCAGACTGAGGAGAACAGAGAGGCAGAGCCTCCAGCCAGCAGCTCAGCTGAACACATGGAAACAGAAGCTGATGGAGAGGACTGTGGAGGACCAGAACCAGCCAGGAACTCAGATCCAGAGAGACATTTACAACCAGAGACTGAGGACAACCCTGGAGACTCTTCTGAACCTGACATTTTCCAAGTCAAATCTGCAACAAAAAAAGAGGACAATTAATTAGTCCTTCGACAATTCACATGAGAAAAATCTGTCTGTATAAACTCTGTTTGACAATGTTCATACATGACTTCATCTAAACTCCATCTTTATCAACAGAAGGTTTGAATATGTTTAATGTTGTTGTCATACTACTTTTCCAAAAGCTCCAAAGATGCCATATCATTTGTTGGCATTGTGCAGAAGCTATACTGCCTGTTTTCTGCCTCTACACAGAGATGGGCCATCCTCAAGAAACATGTCAACCTTTCACTCAAAATGTGGTCAGAAACCAGATGTGAGAGCAGAGTGAAAGCTGTGGAGCCTCTGCGATATGAAGCCGCAGCTGTGAGAGTCACTGCTTGAGGGGAGAAACCACGCCAAAGACCCAATCATCAGGATCAAAGCCCAGTCTCTGGCAGAAGAAGTGGGGTCATTCCGCTTTTCACTGTGCACAGTGGTCTGGTATGACATGTTAAGTCAAATTCAGCAGGTGAGCAAACTCCTGCAGTCCCAAACAATGCAAGTGGATGTAGCAGTAAGTCTACTGAAAAAGCTCTCGAATCCTACAGAGCCACAGGCTTTGTGGCTGCACAAACATCAGCCAAGGACATGTGTGAAGACATGAATGTGGACGCAGTCCTTATGCAAAAGCGGCTGAAGTCAACAAAGAGGCACTTCTCATATGAGTTTCCTGATGAGCCATTGAGGGATGCCTTGCAAAATCTGGAGGTAAGCTTCTTTAACGTGGTGGTGGATGCTGCAGTGTCAGCACAAAAGGAGAGGTTTACCATTCTTAAACATGTGCAAGACAAGTTTGGCATTCTGTACAACTTCCCAGACCTGCCACACCAAGAGCTGATGAAGCAAGCAGAGGCACTTGCACACACCTTAAGCCATGGAGGGCAATCTGATGTGGATGGGAAGGAGCTGGCTCAGGAGTTGGAACATTTACCTGACTTGCCATTAAAGAGCATGACAACTCTTGAGTTGTTGAAATGCATACACACAAAGCAGCTCACCGACATATATCCCAACTTGTGTATTGCTCTGCGGATCAGTGCAGCGCTACCAGTAACAGCAGCTTCAGCCGAGAGGAGTTTTTCCAAATTAAAACTCTTGAAAACATTCCTGAGGTCAACCATGGCTCAAGGACGCCTCAGTGGTCTGGCTGTAATCAGTGTTAACCATGAGGTCGGTGGTCAGACTTCATATGGTGATGTGATTGATGACTGCAGCGAGGAAGCCAGAAGGATTGCACTGTCAATGGAAACCAGTAGGAGCTGATATGTAGGCTAACCTTGTGCGATGATAGGGAGTGGAATGTAAATAGTTCTTGAGACAAAGTGAATTTGTTGTTTGTTTATTTAGCATATTATATTTTGATTATTTGACATGTGTAACATATTTTACAATACATCATTTTCTTTTAAAGCAAATTTGCACATTCTTTTATTGTTTGTTATTGTTATTATTATTATTGTTTGTTAGCTAAGTTGTTTATTTGTTTTAATTCTTTAGTGTGCATTTTACATTTATTCTTAGCTCTTGTTCTTGCTTGTAATAAATAAAGGTGCAGTACTTTACTGTATAACTGTTGAGATGTTTTGATATTTTTGGGGGTGAAGCTCGCCTAGGGCACCAAATGTGCTAGGTCCGCCTCGGGGTTCCGGTGGGCATGTAAACAAATGCAAAATGCTGCGCTATACTTTGTGGCCTCATCCGGTTGCATAGCGACACTTATTGTTTAGGTGTCTTTTAATAAGCAGGTAGTCTATCATTAGCTAGAACTAGCTGGATCTGATCGATATGGACATAAACGCGAGTGAAGTCTAATCTGACGGGAGAGAGAAATCACATGCAGCGGTGAGCGGACAAAACACACTTCAGGTTAGAATATCACACGTAGCTATTTTAATGACCTCTCAAACTACCGTAACTAGTTATAGATATGTTCAGTTTTACTGTCGGGTCACTCATTACTGATCCGCGAGCGGCATGATACTGACGGGCTGTCAGGAGAAGGAGAGCACTCCGTTTATTATTCCCGTGTTATTATAAGTTACAGTTCGCTTTTGAATGATGTAGTTAATCTATAATTAGTTTGTTTAATATCGAATCATATCAATTTGTTTTAAAGCTCAATAAATAACTAAGAAGACCTTTGACCAGCACTTTTCAAATTTTGTCCGGAAGATTTCAACTTTAACGGACATTTTGACCGGAGAAAAAATATTCTAACGGGAACTCTGGTACAGACAGACAGAAGGAAGAAGTAAGATCCAGGGCTCGCGATCCAGAACACAGGACCGCAGGATCATCCATGACTCCGGATCCCGGCGTATAGAGACACCAAAAAGAAAGACAGCATTTTGAATCAGCTGAAACGACTTGACTGACTTCTTGGTACTCCCTGATAATAAGGAGTTACAATAATCCAGCCTAGAAGTAACAAATGCATGGACTAGTTTGTTGTTATTGTGCTTCGGTCTTTCTGTGTCTTTTCATCTGCTCCGTGAACTCCCTCAAAGGGGCCGCTCACTCTCTTCTCTTGATCGCCCTCTCTCAGAGAACACTTCACCGTCCCGCTTCATTGTAGGATTTCTTCCATGTCTCTACTTTAGTTTGACCATCTCTGTGATTAGGTTATGGAATTCTAAATAAATACGTAATGAAATACCTTATCGTTACTACGCTCATAAAGAATTATAAGAATAATGCATAAATTGAACTGGTTTCATTCATTCGTGATTTTATTTAAGGTCGCCTAATTAGTTAGAAGCCCTATTTTATCAGTAGCCAATACTCACTTCGGCCCACTTCGGTACCGGCCCATTGGGATTCGTCCCGAACGTCCCGATGGCCAGTCCGCCACTGGCTCTGTGTGTGTGCGTGTGTGTGTGTGTGTGTGTGTGTGTGTGTGTTTCCCTATAAAACACGTCTCCGGCGTCAGAAGTTGAACATTGTTCAACTTCTGACGCCGGAGTAGCCAGCGCCAGCCAATCAAATCCCGTTTCTGAAAATCTGACAGCTGAAGCCGTAGCCAATCAAACCGCGTCTAAGCTGGGAGAGATATATATATATATATATTCGCCGTTCATTTCTATATTTCCAAAAAAGTCGGAGTAGAAACTAACTATCGCCGTAGCAAATCACCCGGTTGTGTATGACCAGACCCTCTTCACCTACCGGGATACAAACCGGAGGAACCAGCATGGAGGGAGGTGGCAGAGACAGTGGGGGAAACTGGTAGGTTTTCGCCTGTTTGGGGAGTTTATATATATATATATTGCTCGCATAAAATCCCCGGGGTTATTTGCTTTGTATGTCGGGGGCGGGAGATTCATGTGATTGGTTGTTGGTCGTGTTGCTTGAATAAAATCCCCAAGCTCCAGACACGCCCAGCTCCAAGCTATTTTTGAAGCTGTAGTGTGGACGCTCCGTCAGGCGTCAGAGGCAGAGAGTCAGGCGTCAGAGTCAGAGAGGCAGAGAGTCAGAGGCAGAGTCAGAGGCAGAGGCAGAGAGTCAGGAGTCAGAGGCAGAGCGTCAGAGGCAGAGCGTCAGGCATCAGAGGCGGAGCGTCAGGAAACCTGCTAAATGGCACAATTGGAACAATAATGACTTCTTTGTTGTATAAAAAAGTTGCATAAAATATTGTTCTCTGATGCTCATTATTAAATGACTGCACATTGATTTTGTTCTTACTCTCAGATTCTGTAACGGTTGTACATGACACTGCCAGACGGGTTCATTAGTGCTGCCAGACAGGTTCATTAGTGCTGCCAGACAGGTTCATTAGTGCTGCACAGACAGGTTCATTAGTGCTGCACAGACAGGTTCATTAGTGCTGCACAGACAGGTTCATTAGTGCTGCACAGACAAGTTCATTAGTGCTGCACAGACAAGTTCATTAGTGCTGAACAGACAGGTTCATTAGTGCTGCCAGACAGGTTCATTAGTGCTGCACAGACAGGTTCATTAGTGCTGCACAGACAGGTTCATTAGTGCTGCACAGACAGGTTCATTAGTGCTGCACAGACAAGTTCATTAGTGCTGCCAGACAGGTTCATTAGTGCTGCACAGACAGGTTCATTAGTGCTGCACAGACAGGTTCATTAGTGCTGCACAGACAGGTTCATTAGTGCTGCACAGACAGGTTCATTAGTGCTGCACAGACAGGTTCATTAGTGCTGCACGGACAGGTTCATTAGTGCTGCAGAGACAGGTTCATTAGTGCTGCACAGACATGCACAATCCTATCCATCATGGCCTCTTCTCTCTTCCGTCTTTCATCCTGCAGTCTCTTCACTAGGCGCAGAGGAAGTGGGCCATCCAGAATGTGGTCCCGGCTCTTCAGGGCCCCAATGACTCTCTCTGCAGACCACTATCACATGTTGTTAACATGCTGTCCATCTACATTGTTATGTTGAGTTTCACAGGAGTAGCACAGTTGACCGTTATATCATATCGTCAGTGTCCTATAATTAGTGTTTCTTTTTCATGTTAAAGTGAAGAAAGATCCCTGTTAACTTCCTGTTATCCTGTTCTCTTTATATTGCACTAAATGTGAACAACAGTTCAATGTATTTAAATATAGAATAACATGTTTTTAAGATAAAATGTTATCTTAAGACACCCTACAAAGTAGGGATTACACATGTACTCGTTGGTGTGAGTAATTGAATAACGTCTCAGCACTTGTTGACCCGGATCTGTTACAGTAATTCATTTAGTTGGGGAAATGTGAACCACGTCAGCGGCAAGTAGCAACAGTGATTTGGTGACGCAGCACACTCTGAATACCAAACACATTCAAATGTACATCCTGTATGAATCTGACTCTATACTCACCGATGTGAATTCTGATGTTCGAAGTCACACGAGAGTTTGCAACATCTTCGGCTGACAGTTGTTTTCGGCCCCTCGTGAAAGGCGGTGTGATGAGCTGTGCACCCGGAACAGCAAAGGCATCCTTCAAAGTGAAGCCCCTGTCGGCTCAAATCTGAAATAAACATAACAAATACTTAAAAACACTACTTTACTTCAACAGCAACTCAAAAATGGTAACTATGGGTAAATAATAAATTCACAAATAAGACTTAAATTAGAAAAACAAAACAGTTCGATTGTTACCTGATCTCCTGCATGGTGGAACTTCTGAGATAAGAAGTCTGAGTTCCTCACAATGTGCACATCTGAAGCCCTCCCCCCAGCCTCTGGAGAGGTATGTGATTGGGCCAGATGGGTGACATGCAGTGAAATACTTCACTGTTGTCCAGTGTTTGTATTTTGAGTGGGTGATGGCTCTGTGAGAAGAGACAGTCGTTAGTAATACTTATCTATACATTGTGTACATATACACAGACAGCCAGGTAAGTATTACAAAAACCAGACACTTTATGCATGCTATCAAAAAGAAAAATATCTCACCTTGTTTTCAGCTTCTTTGAGTGTTCAATTCTGATCTCAAAGCCGTCGATAATTGCAGTCGCTCTTGGGTACTGGAAGAGAACCTCCGCTGGTACTGTGCTTCTGATAAACTCTCTATCAGGCCATTTAATCAAAAAAGAAATGTTGGCGTGCCTCAAATCCACCATCGGGAGAAGACATCCAGGAAAGTGCTATGTGCCAGGTCAGAGATTCCACACATCATATCGGGGGAGGGGTTCTGCCGCAGTTTCACCAGAGTAATAAAGAGCTGGTCTTGTGTTGACATCTTGGATGTTTTCTGTGACTTAACAAACTGTACCAGGTACTGATTGAATTCTCTGATGGCTTCAGCTCGCGCCTTCATGGCCGCATCTCTTTCTCTTCTTAAATGATGCAATTCTTCATAAAGTTGTTTTCTCTCTAACTCCTGAAGAGGTATGGGAGCTTCTGGTGCAGGGGCTTCTGGTGCCGGGGCTTCTGGTGCTGGGCCCTCTGATGTTGGGGCTTCTGGTGCCGGGGCTTCTGGTGCTGGGCCCTCTGATGGTGGGGCTTCTGGTGCCGGGGCTTCTGGTGCTGGGCCCTCTGATGTTGGGGCTTCTGGTGCCGGGGCTTCTGGTGCTGGGCCCTCTGATGTTGGGGCTTCTGGTGCCGGGGCTTCTGGTGCTGGGCCCTCTGATGTTGGGGCTTCTGGTGCCGGGGCTTCTGGTGCTGGGCCCTCTGATGTTGGGGCTTCTGGTGCCGGGGCTTCTGGTGCTGGGCCCTCTGATGTTGGGGCTTCTGGTGCCGGGGCTTCTGGTGCTGGGCCCTCTGATGGTGGGGCTTCTGGTGCCGGGGCTTCTGGTGCCGGGGCTTCTGGTGCTGGGCCCTCTGATGTTGGGGCTTCTGGTGCCGGGGCTTCTGGTGCTGGGCCCTCTGATGTTGGGGCTTCTGGTGCCGGGGCTTCTGGTGCTGGGCCCTCTGATGTTGGGGCTTCTGGTGCCGGGGCTTCTGGTGCTGGGCCCTCTGATGTTGGGGCTTCTGGTGCCGGGGCTTCTGGTGCTGGGCCCTCTGATGTTGGGGATTCTGGTGCCGGGGCTTCTGGTGCTGGGCCCTCTGATGGTGGGGATTCTGGTGCCGGGGCTTCTGGTGCTGGGCCCTCTGATGTTGGGGATTCTGGTGCCGGGGCTTCTGGTGCTGGGCCCTCTGATGGTGGGGCTTCTGGTGCCGGGGCTTCTGGTGCTGGGCCCTCTGATGTTGGGGCTTCTGGTGCTGGGCCCTCTGATGTTGGGGCTTCTGGTTGGGCAGACTGAACACCCTCACGCTTCCTCCTTCTCTCCAGCCTCTGAAGTACTGACCTGGGAGACTTTGTCTTTTTATGTGGGAACAGCGAGGGTGTGTAGTCTGGGTCTCGTTTTTTAAGCCTGGGGCAAGACAGTTCACAAACGAAATGAGAAGGGGGTGAAATACATTTTAACTGCAGAAAGCTCGGAAGCTACCAGTGTTTTTGTATACTCAAGTAAGGTAGCCTGCATAACGTAGTAGTTAGTTGACTTCTCTTAAAACTAGTAATTGAACATTCATGTTAACTACGAAACAATTTAACACTGTTATTGTGTGAATAACGTTGTCATACCTGTAATGAAGTGCTGACTACAGACGTACACATGTTTGGATTTTGGATCCCACAGGTGGCCAAACTCATCCTCCCGACGGATCGCTTGAAGCCACCGGGTTCTTCTCCTGGGCTCTGTGCTCCCGTTGGGCAAAATATAACATTTTAGATTTGGATTTTTAAGTTTATTAGTTGTACAAAAGGGCACACAGCAGCTCCTGGGCATTGTGGAAGCCGTTTTGTTTTCCCCCTCAGCGCGAACCGGATGTGACGTTTTGTGGGCGTTCCCTCGCTTGCCGACTGTATCTCATAGATATGGTGATGGAGAACACATGGAAAAATGTGGTGCTTTTATCCGGCGTGTCCTCAGCCTTCTCAAACGGGTCATAAGCCGCCGTACTATTTAAAACTCATGCAGAGAGTTAGGCTGTGGACAAACTGTCCAAAAATCAGCTCCTCTCGTCTTTTCGTCTTGATTAGGAAAAGACGAGAGGAGCTGATTTTTGCATGGGAGCCTGCCTGCAGACCTCCACTCTCAGGACAGGTCCGGTGCAGACCTCCACTCTCAGGACACCTCCACTGTCAGTACAGGAAGTGACGATTCTGACGCGTTTTTTTCCCGCCCACCGAAGGACTCGTTTGATGGAAGTTTTCAAATCACAATGGAGACTCATCACGGAGGTTATGAGTCCGACCACCGTGCACTTTGGGTCGGCCTTGGTCAAGCCCTTTTGACCCCCCCAGCCTGGTTCTCGTACAAGTTTTTCGCTCAAATGACACCATGGAGATATGTAACGGGAGTTGACAGGGGACTCTGCCCGCCTCACGAGTGCCTATTTTCGGACACTTTTTTTCACTTTTCCCCAGTTTTATTATTTTTTTCGCTATTTCACCCGGTTTCTACCGGGTGTCCCCCCACGGCCTGTGTCCAGCCCCCTCCCCCCCCCACACTCATCCATATATTAACGGATTTTGACCATTTTTGTTGCATTTTTCTCCTCTCACTGATCGAATGGCCAACGCGACCCACTGTCGGAGGGGCTCCGCGCCGGCCGATATGAAGCGTGACCAAGACGCACAGTCCAGGGGTCCCACAGGTCCCGCAGCGGGGTGGAGGTTCCCAGCTGGAACCTCTCCACCTCCGCCGCGGTGCACCCGGCAAACACGGTTGTTTCTCGAACCTTCCACTGTTGTCTAGCGGGTGTAACTAAAATACAAGATGTCGTATTTATATATATAAATAAATAAATAAATATATCTATATAGATATATATATCTATATAGATAATAAGTGTCAGTGGTATTTTATGTTGTATTAGCGTGCATTTCCTGTTCGGAAAGTGGTGCTGTACTGAGAGTAAACAATACAAGGTGTCCCTATTTTTATATATATCTATATACTTTATGTATATAATAAGTGTCAGTACGATTTTATTTTGTATTTGCGTGCATTTCCTGTTCGGAAAGTGGCGCTGTACTGATAGTGGTGATTTTATTTTGGAATTCTTAACGTGCACTTCCTGTACTGACAGTGGAGGTGTCCTGAGAGTGGAGGTCTGCACCGGAACTGTCCTGAGAGTGGAGGTCTGCAGGCAGACCCCTCTCGATTTTTGGACGATTCAACCGGAAACCAGGGTTTCTTGTTTACCCCCAGCTAACATGCTTACGGTCCCTGAAACACAACTTCCGGTGCTGACCTTCACAACAAAACCTACGGTTTTCTCTCTTCATCTTTCTCTTCTTACACATATTATATTACATAGGAGGGGGAATAGGCCTACTTATAATATGAATAAAGGTGTTTCAGGAGAAATAAATCGGGTTCTCTCCGCAGATCCATGTCTGTGTATCTTAAAGGTTTGTCTAAGGTGAAATCATAGCAACTTTTATTTTGAAGTCCTCTGCACCGGAAGTGATGGTCCCGCTCGTTCTAACTGGGAACCAGATCGCGTCTCGTGGGTTCTCTCTCTATATCCATGGTTCTCTCTCGGTGTTCCTGAGGAAGTGTGTGTGAGCAGCTGATCCATCGTCTGTGTGTCTGGATGAACCTCTGACTTTGTGCTCTTTCTTCTGAAGCCTTTAGCTCGGACTCTAGAAGCTAGCTTAGCATGCTAGCTTAGCATGCTAGCTGGTAACACGCTAGCCACACAGAGTGAGAGAAACAGAAAGTGGTGATTTAGTAAACATGAGTGTTGTGTTGCTCTCGTTGGTGAAGCAGCGAATCACTGCGGCTGCTGAAGACATCTTTGTTCTGTTTGAAAGAACGATAGCAGAGTACGAGGAGGAACTGTCTCGTTCAAAACAGGAGAACGAGAGACACCGGAAACTACTGGACGCTGTTTTACAGCCTCAGCTTCAGATCCACAGAGCAGGTCTGTTCCCTCTTTACTCACTCTCTCTCTCTCTGTATTTCAATAATCAAAAAATCCTTAGGATCACAAACATCAACAAATAATTTAAGCTTGTGCATTTGATAAACTCCCCACTCCCTCCTCTCTCCTCTCTCCTATCTATATATTGTTTTCATCAATGCTGAAAAAACCAGCTTAGACCAACAAGGCTGGTCAGTCCATATTAGGCTGGATTAGTTTGCTGGTTAAGAGGGGGTTTGGACACTTTAGCTGGTCGGGATAGCTGGTTTGGTCTCAGTGGTCTAGCTGGTCAGACTGGTATGATCTTGAGTAGAACTTTAACTGGGATTACTTGATGGTTAAGCTGGTCATATATGAGGATAAATCACTCTCACCCAATTGAAGTAGCTCAATGAACATCTATCATTTCAGATCAGAGCACCTACCTTACCAGAAAGGTACCAGAATGTATAGAATGTCTGTAAATAAATACTCATGCATCAAATGATTAGAAGCAGGAAATAATTTATGACACACAATGAACATTAACACACATTTGAAAACACCCATTACTTCATATTTTTAAGCAGTTTCCTTCAATTGTTTCTTTCCGTTTTTCACAAGGTCCTGTATTTTTGTGCAATGTAGTAACCGGCCAACTTCTCCCTCTCGGTCTTCTCCACGTTTTGTGACTTCAGCCATCCTCTGAAGCACTCTTGAAAAGAGAAAGGAAAACAGATTAACTTTTAGCTTTGTGTTATAATTATTTAATATGTGCACTGTGAGATGAAAAAGAAAAAAATATCAAATTTAGTTTTGAACATTCACTGTGATTGGGTCTATTATCCACGCAATACACCGTATTTAATTTGTTTCTGTTCTTGTAAATATCATATTCTATTACATGTATATAAACTTTTTGCACTACTTTTTATTTTGTATTTTTGTATGTTATTATATATGTTGCATTGTTGGAGGAGCTCAGGTCAGAAGAATTTCATTGACATTTCTTCACTGTAGCTGCTGAGCATATGATGATAAAACACTTGTAGGATAGTTCGGCCATAATAATGAAGTGTATACTTTCAGAATCTACCTGCAGTGGATGTGTAGGATCTACAGTATGATAGATAGATATTACTTTACACTTTTTAAATCGAGGGATATACGCTATATTTTATTACCACCAGTATGTACTTTATACATCCACCTCGAGTGTTTGTCTCTGCACCGGAAATAATTTAATTTTAAAGTTCAGCCGCATATTATATAAACTATATCAGCGCCACACCTGCGTAACACATGGTGCCTCTTGTCTGAACCAGTTTGTGAGCGATTTGTGATCTATTCTTGTCGACTTGCAGCCTACATACAAAGAGAACTCCACTCTCCTACCACTGCTTACCTCTAAGGAGCCTTGGTAGAACTAGTGTCCGAGTCATGGGGTCCAGAACGGACTGAAGACATGTGGAACAGAGGGCAGGCATGGTTCCATGTACAGGGAACTGTGTGAACCTTTCTGCAGCGATAAATAAAGAAAACAAAGAAGACATTATTAATAATAGTAATGATTGTAACAACAATGATATTAGAATAACTATTTATATAGCACTTACACAATTGCAAAGTGATTCTCACAACAAAAATAAAGAACAAAACAATATCAACAATAGAAAAACAAAAGATTATAGGAATGTTAAGAGACAAAGAAATGCTAAACATTCTGAGAGGCCGACTACAAAAGGTAGACTCAATGGCTCTTGATGACATCAATGAGCAGTCCCGACAGATGCTGTGGAATAAAAAGAAATAGAATGGGTCCAGATTTCTTCTATTTTGTGTTGGACGATTTGTTTTATTGATTGCTGATGGATGTATATATATATATATATATATATATATATAGGGTTTATTCAACAGCAGTAAGTTGCTAAATTAACGTACACTGAACTGTAAAACAACTCAGCACTATTTAGGAAAGGCTCTGATCAGGAGGGTTGACTAGTAGGATAGCAAAGAGGTGGTGTCGTGTAGGGCTGTGCAATTTAATCGATCCTTCGATATATATCGATATTTAGTTTTCCGAGAAAGTATCGATATTTCAGCCGCGGGTATCGATACATTAAGTCTGATAACTGTGTTCGTTATACTCGCGTCCAGGAGAGAAGCTTTAAAAAGGAGACTAATTGAGTCTCTGAGAATGTTCAAATGTATACTTTAATTAATAAAAAGTGCGGTAATGTTACAAGCAGGAGATGGTTCAGTCAGAAAAACAGCTGTGTTCTGGCTCTCGTGAGCGAAGGGAAGAGAGCGAGCTCCACCTTTCCAGCTGTTAAATATCCTCTGCTGAATCCTCCCTGGGGGCCGGTTGGCGCTGATGGGGATCGGCCCTCCACGTCTCCAATGTTCGTTGTTGCGCTTTACAGAGGATTCAGACATTGCACATTAAGTATATAACTAAACACGCCTTTTCTCCTCCTTATCTCTTTCATGACTTTTCATTTAATACATTTTAAACGCTGTAATCAATACTCCAAAAATACCTCACGGCTGGTATCATTTCCGGTAGTTCCGAATGTTGTCTCATGCTACCCACGTCTGTAAACAAACTTATTCAAATAAACTGTACCTTCATTTAATATTCAGCAATAATAATATCTTGACGTCTATAGTTGTAGTGTTGAAATCAGTAGGTTTCGGTGTGCAACACTCCGTGTCATATCGCTACTAAATTCACCTCTATATGAAATTGTATATTAGCCACATGCTAAATGCTAACCGGAGATGAAGGATTTTCAGAATAAAAGCTCAACAACTGGTTGTGCACAACAACTTCTGGTTTTTCAGTATAAAACAACATTTAAACTGACGGTATGTTTATGGTACCATTTATGGTTTATGGTATGGTGCCATAAAAACATTGATTTTAATTTCTAACAAGTGCCACTCAAATCCCCCGTGTTCCGCCACCTGCTGCACCTTTTCATTCTCCATTGTCCATTGTGATACTGCACTTTACAGCTACAGTTTGCACTGTTTCAATAAATGAAACTAATTTTCTCACCACATCTTTTGATTCATTTTGTCCAGCATTTGCAAGCTGGAGACTCTCTGTCAGAGCCATATATTGTATAATTGATGCTTTCAGTTGAATTAATTCAATCCAAGTCAATGGAACACTCACAAGATGTCACCAAAATCCCACTGTCCCTTTAAAATCTTTCAGAAAATGATATAAGTGTATCGAATCGTATCGAATCGTATCGTTGGCTGAATATCGTGATATATATCGTATCGTTGGCTGAATATCGTGTATCGTATCGTATCGTATCGTGAGATTAGTGTATCGCCACAGCCCTAGTGTCGTGTACAACCATTGGCCGACGTTACACCTGAAAGAAAGATAAGGAAATAAGAGAAGACAGGAGGACAAACATCCTCTTAAGTAAAAGACCAAATCATGTCAAGCTTTAACCTGAGGCTGTTTCTTCAGTCTTTACAATCAGGGTTCCTGTTTCACTATAGGGTTTGTAAAAGTATTCACTATAGTGTTGTTGTTGGTGTTTTCGTATTAAGGCGATATTATTTTAAATAGTACTACTATAGTATAATATATAGTGTTTCTGTAGTTGTTTTTTGAACACACGATAGAACACTCCTAGTAATAGCATGATATTGTCATAATGAATGCATATTATTACTATAGTGTTTGTGAAAGCCTTACACTCCTAGAATTAATGTGTCATTTTTATATATATATATATATTAGCTGTACACTTTACGAATATAATGTTTTTTATGGACATCTTTACCATTCAATCTCGTCCAACTGATCTTCCTGCTGTCACTCCTCGGCTCTTGGTAGTTCAGGCTATCTATCTACACACGGCATCTATTGCACGTCTGTCCGTCCTGGGAGAGGGATCCCTCCTCTGCTGCTCTCCCTGAGGTTTCTCCCATGTTCCCTTTAAACTGTGGGTTTTCTCTGGGCAGGGGAGGTTTGTGTGGCTGCTTCCTCAGCCTCAACAGGAAGCCAAGACCTGCAGCCCCGTTTTTGTTTCCTCTCTCTACGCCGTCTGTGCCGCCTGCCGGATCCGACAACAATCCACGGGGATCCCGGCGATCTCGCTACCTCGTCTGGGATGTTGTGAGTGCAGTGGAATTCGCTATGAACTGGTAGTTTGTTGTTGAGGTTTTCTGAAAAGGCCAGAATTTAGAGTAAAAAGTAATTATGAGATTTGCAGATAAAAATCTGACATTTGGGATTTTCCTGAAAAAAACAGGATCATAAAAAAAAAAGTCAGAACTTTTTTTGAATTAAGGCGAGACACGGCAGGCAAAAACATCGTTTTTCAAGTACTGGCCAATTTTGAGATTTTGTGCTATTTTGATTCGATCACATGTTTTCTTTCAGGCTTTTGGAAGGAAAACGTACAAAATACACATTTAAGTGTTTATTTTACTATAGTTTGTCTATTTGCGTCTGTAGATTTCTCCTAAATTCACCAAAAGTTAGCATTCTAACGTAACATAAAGTACCGCGACCGCTGTGTGCACCATGTCAACAGAGATATCGCTGGAAAGCTCCGTCTCTCCTGCACAATCTCATCGGATCCAAATATGGTCATTTCCTTTGCATCAGTAACCAATCGTGAAAGCACAAAGGGGTCTTAAAGCAAGAAACGAAATCTCATTGGCTGGTGTCAATTTCTGACAACGTGATTCGTTCAGATGCGTCACGTGGTGTGCTAAAACACTTCCTGGTTAGCTTTCCGCTAGAAATTGAAATCTCAAAATGGCAAAAGAACGGCGAAATAAACGTTCACAGAGAAGACGACAACAATTGTCACTTGCACGAAGCAAGGTTATACAAAAAAAAAATGACCCCGAACATGAAATGCCTTCACGGAGTGCGTCGAGGCGCAAGCTGTCATCCAATGAACAGCAGGGTTTAGCTAGCGCCTCACTGCAATCTTTAAAGGTCGTTTTTTCAAAATGTGTTTTTTCTCCTACCCTGAGTTCGAAATTTCAACTTCAGTAGCACGTAGATACTCCAAACCTTCCAGTTATATTCCTATCAATATTATGAAGGCTTTTACTGAAGGGTTTGTTCATATATCATTCATAGCCTGAATTATACAACATTGTATACCTAAAAACATGGTGAAAATTGATATTTTAGGGCTGTTGACAGTATTTTCTGATTTATGGAGTGATAAAAAGAGATATCCAAAATCCCTTCTGTAAAAGCCTTAGATGCTAATATGACTACAAAATGAAACAAGAATTTTGAACCTGGCTTTATCCAAAGTTCAGATTTCGATTCCTGAAATGTGTTAAAATATGTGCATATTTGATGAGATAATGGGAATTTGCATATTTAAACATGCTATTTCAGAAGACTTGTAACACAAAAAACAATTGCCTCATTGCAAGTAATTAACTGGAGAAATTTCTAGCTGATACTTTTAAGGTAAAAAAATTACCCTATTCACCTGGGGTGTCTCGTCTTAAATAGTCAATATTCTGAGGTTTTCTGAAAAGGCCAGAATTTTGGGAAAAGTCAGAATTTGGAGAAAAAAGTAATCATGAGATTTCCAGAAAAGGTCAGAACGTTCAGAAGAAAGTCAGAATTGCGATAGAAAAGTCTGAACTTTTAGATTTTGAAAAGAAAGTCAGAATGTTTAGATCATTGGTCTTAGTTATTGGTCTTATGTAGGTTATCGTCTGAAATGTATCGATTCCGGTTCTTATCGATTCCCCGTTTTGATTCCAAAATTGTAAAAGAAAGAGGACAAACGTTTAGATCAGGGGTGCCCACACTTTTTTGGCTTGTGAGCCACTTCTGAAATGACCAGCTCACCAAGGTCTACCAACCAAAAATAAAATCCCAAATTGCAAGGGGCTGAATAACACTTTTTATTTATACATGGGACTACAACAACTCTATTTGGGTTCTTGAACAGAAACAAATACATAAAAAGGCATCTCTCTCTCTCTCTCTCTCTCTCTCTCTCTCTCTCTCTCTCTCTCTCTCTCTCTCTCCATGGTCCTGATATAATTTTGCAAAACACATTTCAATATATTTAAGTGGGTCCCTACCCTATTCTGATGACTTGCACTGAATGGAGTCCGTCAATGTTGCATAATCAGGACAGTAACGGCTGATGGCTAGTCTCAGGCAGGCCTCCAAATGTTCATCAGTTAATTGGGAATGGTATTTCGACTTCACTATCTTCATTTCGGAGAAGGCATAAGTCGAGCCGAAGAGTGAGGTCAGTGAGGTTGCACAAGTATCTTCTGACGTTTGGATACTTTTCAACTCTGAATAAGTTCCAAAACTGTCCGGCATGGGCACGCGACTTCAACTGAATGTTGGCCTGCAGCGACAACATCTCATCCTCCAGCGCAGACGGGTTCAGATGAAACACTGCTCCGATGTTTTCGGCCAGCGAATCAATATCATGGTCTTCACTAAACGGATAACACATGAAGCGAAGTCTCTGAAGCGTTTCTCGAAGTCAGGTGTAATGTTATTGACTTGCTCTGTGTAGCTTCTCCAGCTCAGAGGCGATGTTTTTGGAAGTTGGCCAAATCTTTGCGCTGCAGCTTTGAACACAGCAGATGCAGTCTTTGTTTGAAGGCATTAACTGAGCTGATCATGTCAACCACAGTTCTGTCTTTCCCTTGTAGCTCCAAGTTCAGCTCATTTAACATGTGTGTAACGCCAGATCTAACAGCCACTCCTCGTCATCTAGACGTGCGTACTCCGCAAGCTTGGTGCCATGGAGAAATTCCTTTATCTCCGGTAGAAGCACTCGAAATCTCTGGAGAAAATGGCCCCTACTCAGCCATCTTACGTCGGTGTGTAGTAAGAGGTCAGTGTGAACGCAGTCGGCATCCTCCAGATATGCACGAAACAGCCGTCTTTGAAGAGGTCTATAGAACTTATCCATTACCTCTTTCATGTTCAGCATTTTAGCACAAAGTGCGTGCTGGTGTATGAAGTCAGGGAATGTGTCATCCTCTCTGCATTTTGCAATGAAGCCATTACACCGGCCCACCATCGCAGGCGCACCATCCGTTGTGATGGAACTCAACTTAGACATGGGGAGTTTAGTTTTGTCAACAAAGTTTTTCAATGTCCGAAAAATGTCCTCGCCCCGAGTTAGGGCTGTCCCGAATACCATTTTTCGGGCTCCGGATATTCGGTAGTAATCAGCAGCGAATATTCGAATATTCGGTGCGGAGAGATTTGTATTTTTTCTTCACTTTTTTTTTTTTTTTTCCCAAAAGGTTTCATAACACGCTCCTAATCCGAGACACCTGACAACACGCTGTTAAGCAGAAGCGCAGAAAGAGCATACTATTACGATGTATATGTATTTATTGTCTCAGTACTCGCAAACATTCAAACTAAATGTGTCCTCTGCATTTAACCCAGCGCAGCACCCGGGGACCAAATCTGGTTCCACATTCCGTCTATAACATTTTACAACCTGAACAGTCAAACAAAGATACAAAACACTGGAGCGTTTGGGGACAGTGTAGCCGGGCTCCATCTTCTTCATTAATTTTCTGAAGCCTTCGCCTTCGACTATGTAAATGTGTCTCATATCCATAGCGATGAAATCTACTATGGCATCTGTTATCTCTTTCTTTCTTTTCTCCGTTATCGGTTTTTGGAACTGTAGGGTCTGCTGTATTGTTGAGGATGTTGATGGCTGGGATGCGTGGGGATGCACCTATGGACACAATTTATTATTAGGCTGAGCTACTCAACTTTATGCCAATAATTGCCTTAGCCCCAGATGTTCCCACATTACTCCTATTATTTTCACTATTCTGATCAAATTAAAAAACTAATATAAAAAAACAATTCGGTTGCTTGCTTGCAACTATTTTCCAAGCAAAGTAAGTGCACGTTTTTATCATGTTTAACGTTACTGTTTAAACGGCGGATAAAGCAGCTTCATCATGGCAACTTCACAACAGCTAAGCTAAGCTAGGCTACTACTTACAGCATCCAGGTGACTTTTCAGAGTTGTTGTGCCACCGTGGTAGGCCAGTTTCTTATCACATATTTGGCACACTGCCTTCTTTTTACCGTCGTCCAATTTAAAATGGTCCCACACAGCTGAAGTCTTCGGCATTTTATGGGTGAAACGAGGTGAAGCGTGCCGTTTGCGTTCGTGACTGTGAACAGTGAACGCGATGTCAGGAGCACAGGCTGAGATTGTATATATTTCCGCATTTTAACAGTGCAATTCAAAAGTATAAGAATATGGCAATTTGCCTTTATTAATAACATACATTTAGAAAAATATATTAATTTTTTTTGAAAAAATATTTTATAATTTTTTTAAATATTTTTTTGTTTGAAAAAAAATAAAAAAACGAATATCCGAATAATGAAATTAAAACCCGAATAGTTGGCCAACGAACGAATATTCGAATAGTCGAATATTCGGGTACAGCCCTACCCCGAGTGTGTTCCTTCATTGGCAGAATTGGCAGTAGTTCCTCTTTCGCCGTCATGTCTGTGAACACCAACAGGATAAAAAGGCACAATTGCGCTGTATCGCTCACGTCAGTGGACTCGTCTAGTTGGAGTGAGAAACACTCGCAGTCTTCTATGTCCTTCCTGAGTTGCTGGGTCAAATCCTCTGCCATGACTTCACAGCGACGTGTGACTGTGCTCCATGATAATTGGACGGCCTTGATAGCATTTACTATTTCTGTTTTGTTTGTGTAATCCCGAAACAAGGCGTCGAAGGCTTCTTTCACCATCTCTCCATCTTGAAAGGATTTGTTGTGTTTGATTATAGTGTGACTCACTCGTAGAGATGCTTCAGTGGCTGCCTTTGCGGTGGATGTCGGCTTGAAGAAAAGTGACTGCTGTCCAGCTAATTGTGATTTACTGTGAAAACTGTTAGACCGCCTACCGTACTAACTCACCTGTTGTCCTGAAAAAAGGTGTAATTGACAGACTATTGACCCAACAGAAATACACAGTGGGCGGAACTTCGTGGTTAGAATTTACATTCTAATACTCTACAGTTTCTCTGAATATGTGTTTCCTGTTTCCTGCAGACGTCCAGCAGCTGGTGGTGGTTGAAGAAGAGGTTCCCCCTGAGCAGCAGGAGTGGAGCTCCAGTCTGGACCGGGAGGACCCAGAGCCCCCCCCACACATTAAAGAGGAACAGGAGGAACTCTGGAGCAGTCAGGAGGGAGAGCAGCTTCAAGGGCTGGAGGAGGCTGATATCACCAAGTCCACATTCACTCCTGTCCCTGTGAAGAGTGAAGGTGATGAAGAGAAACCTCAGTCCTCTCAGCTTCATCAAATACAAACTGAACACCTGGAAACAGAAGCTGGTGGAGAGGACTGTGGAGGACCAGAACCAGCCAGGAACTCAGATCCTGAGAGACATTTACAACCAGAGACTGAGGACCACACTGGAGACACTTCTGAACCTGGGACTGAAGACAGTGCTGATTGGAAGAAGACCAGAGAACCAGGTTCAAACTCTCAGAGAAATAAACAAGACCCTGTCAGTGATTTAAGACGTAGGACTGGAAAGAAAACATTTGGCTGCTCAGTCTGTAAGAAATATTTTACACAGAGTGGACATTTAAAGGAACACATGAGAATCCACACAGGAGAGAAACCATTTGGCTGCTCAGTCTGTGAGAAATATTTTACACAGAGAGGAAGTTTAAAGAAACACTTGATAATCCACACTGAAGAGAAACCGTTCAGCTGCTCAGTCTGTGAGAAATATTTTCCAACGAGAGCACATTTGCATCGACACATGAGAAGCCACACAGGAGAGAAAACATTCAGCTGCTCAGTCTGTAAGAAATCTTTTGCACAGAGAGGACATTTAAAGGAACACATGAGAATCCACACAGGAGAGAAACCATTCAGCTGCAGTGTTTGTGACAGAAGATTTACCTGGAGACATTATGTCAAAACCCATAAGTGTGTTGGTCGTCAGTCCTCACAGCTTCATCAAACTCAAAGTGAGGAGAACAGAGAGGCAGAGCCTCCAGCCAGCAGCTCAGCTGAACACATGGAAACAGAAGCTGATGGAGAGGACTGTGGAGGACCAGAACCAGCCAGGAACTCAGATCCAGAGAGACATTTACAACCAGAGACTGAGGACAACCCTGGAGACTCTTCTGAACCTGACATTTTCCAAGTCAAATCTGCAACATAAAAAGAGGACAATTAATTAGTCCTACGACAATTCACATGAGAAAAATCTGGCTGGCTGTATAAACTCTGTTTGACAATTTTCAAACATGACTTCATATAAACTCCATCTTTATTCAATTCAATTCAACACCTTTATTTATCCAGGTAAAATCCCATTGAGATCAATGATCTCTTTTTCAAGTGAGACCTGCAGCAGTAGGTTCCACAAGAAGACATAAAAACATAAACAACAGAACAACAAAAGGACATCATACAGCAACATGTACAGGGATTACAATTTACATATCTAACCACATGTACAGGTACCAACAGCTTCTGAGTGAGTAGCATCCAACCGAGCTTTAAAAACATGTAGTGGTACTAGCTTGGTAATTTTCCATTCTTTTTGCAGACTGTTCCAAGTTAGTGGAGCTGCACATCTAAAAGCTTTCTTCCCTGAGACAGTCCTAGCACTTGGCACATTTAATAAAACCACAGCATGCGATCTCAGGCAATACGTACTTTCAATTCGCAGAGAGATCAGGGAGCAGATATAAGATGGTAGTTTATCCAACATGGCTTTGTAAATGAAAATGTACCAGTGACTGAGCCTCCGTGCAGTTAGTGAAGGCAGAACCGCCTTGGCATACAGGGTACAATGATGTGTGAGTGCTTTACAGTTTGTCACAAATCTGAGTGCACTGTGATACGCAGCATCTAACTTGCTTAGGTAATGGGGAGGTGCATTCATATACATCACCAGAGTCCAGCACAGGTCAAAGGTCACAGAGCCTCTTCCTGGCCTCAAGCGAGAAGCAGGACTTGTTCCTGTAGAAGAAACCTAGCCTCACCCTCAGCTGTTTAAGCAGGTTATTTACATGAAGTTTAAAAGTGAGACAATCATCAAGCCAGATACCAAGGTATTTGTAACAGGTAACCACTTTGAGTTTTATTCCTTGCGTAGTTACAATATCCAAAGCAGTCTCCGGTGTATTTTTAGCTTTAGCTTTAGAAAAGAGCACTGTTATCCCCACGTTGTCGTACCCAAGACTGTCTTGTGAGCTCGTGGCAGAACCGTGAAACAAAAACAAAAAAATATACAACTCTAACAGAAGTTTTGAATATGTTTAATGTTTTTGTCATACTACTTTTCTGATGTGTACTATAACCACTGACTGATTAATCTGTAGTAGTTTCTCTAATAATCTGTTTGGTTAATGAAATGTTGTGACTTTAAACTTCCATTGGGATGTTGTTGATAGTTCCTGTTGAGTTGTCATGTCTGCCGATATCTGGTTTTCTTACGTCTGTTGGTTTTAATCTGTGTCTATGTTGTTGTCAGTGATGTATTGTCTTATCTTTTTAAATGCCGTTGTGATGTGCTGCAACCCAATTTCCCCTCGGGGACAAATACAACGAATACTATACTAAGAGGAAACTTTGAAGGCCTTTTTCTCAAAATGATGACTCGGTGACAGTCATTATATAATGTGACATATTTTGCTTAATATTTGGAGTACAACAACAATCCGGATATCATTAGAAAACTAGGAATTTCCTCTTTCCAACAGTCTATACAACTCAAAATGTGTCTTCGGGTCAATGAGACTGATTGCGATGGAGCAGGTCACATATACATTTATTAAGTTAATCTATTTATATGAGAAATAAAAATCCCTCCGTTTGTGTACCAGCCAGCGTCCTTAGGCTTCTCAATCACGATCATTAAACTGGAATATATACGATATTGATTACATGAAAATATGATTTCATGTTCATTGTTTAGAGTTATTCTAAGGCTTTACTCATTGGGAACTCGGTATGAGAAAGATCACACTGTTGAGATTTCATATCTGCCTGTTTTACACTCTTTGACCAGCAGGGGGTTTGTGTTCAAATGAAGCCTCAGGAGATGAACCCTGTTGAGAACCAATTGGCTTCAAAGCTTCATGAAGCTTCATCTCGCCATCACTAGGTCCAGTGTTTCCTAAAGGAGGTAATAAAGGAAGTGTTGAGGCTCCTTTCCTATCATCTAGATCAGTGCTTCTCAAACTGTTTTCAGTCATGTACCCCCTTTGAAACATTTCATCAGCCAAGTACCCCCTGACCGACCCGAAAAAGTTTGATAGAAAAAGCCTATATAAATAATTACAATATTCTGATGTTCCCTCAGTGTGTGATTTATTAACTCCTTCGTGCATGAATTACAACAAACTAAGGATATTTTCATCTTTATGCATTTTTTTTAAACAGATTTTTAAGTAATATATGTTTAACAAACCAATGAACAAAATGATATATCATGCAAAAACTATAAAATATGAAAGCCCATGCATATACAAGAAAAGCAGCATTTAATTAGCAGTCTCTAATGTAGTGACCACAATGCATGAAAGGGTTCTGAGGATCTGTACTCATATTTTTATTTTATGTATCTTATATTTAATTTGTTATCAATTGACTATATGTCACAACAAAATCTTCCCTCAGGATAAGTATTTTAATTATTTATTCATGTATTCTCTCTATTACAGGCCCGGTTCTACGGGTGTGCATAAGGGTGCATTGCACCCTCAGTTGAGTCGTTATGCACCCTCATTTGAAAAATTAAAAGTAAAAAAATAAATAATTAAAAGTGAAAAAAATTACATTCAGTTGCGCGTGACCTGTGCCGCAGCACATTCATCATCTGCAAGGTGCTTACACAGCAGTCAATGATGGATCAGAAAATGGTTAAAACAACCAGCCCTTATCGCCAGCATACACTGCATCTACTGCAGGTATAACAGTTCAGATCATGGGGACATTACGTTACTGTTGTGGACACTAACGTCCTCCCGCCCGACTCGCCCACAGAGGCGGAGCAGCCACAGCCGTCTTCGTTACCCCAAACACCGCCACCCCTCGGCGGCCCGCAAGTGCCAGAGGACCTCTGCAACACAGAGCCTGCCCAGGTATATTTAAAAAAGTACCCAACTCGCCTGTACAGTGGGGTGAGGCGCTCATTTTGCAGCTCATGGTTTCAAAACAGAGATTGGCTGGAATATTCATGTAAAAAAGATGCCATCTTCTGCTATGCATGTAGACATTTCGGTTCAAGTAAGTCAGATGCCTTCACCACAACTGGCTGCAACAACTGGCGCCATGCTCTTATAGGCTACGTGATAAGGGACTGGGAAGGCATAATCAAGCAAAGAGCACAAAGATCTCTTAATGTTGCTCTCAAAGTGCACCAGATTGATGGTTTTAACTTCAATATTTTAAAAAATATCTTCCCGGGGGAGCATGCCCCCGACCCCCCCAGAAGAGGTGAGGACCCCCCATAGAGGGTGTTAGGTACACTCCCCACTTATAAAAATAGCACTTTACCACTGCACCCTCTCTAATCTCAGATGCATATATATATATATATATATATATAATATATTCGTTACATTAAGATGGCTTACTCTAACGTTATACTCGGTTAGAGTATGCTGACTTCATAAGCCATATATATATATATATTTATATAAACTACCGAAATTAAAGTAAGGTAAAATCATTACCATGGACATTAACGTTAGCTTCACTTACACTTACCTTTTGACAGAAACCCAAGAGATTCAGGACTCAACATCAAATCCTCCAAAACGAATCAGAGTTCCAAGGATTCAAGAAGACTTTTTGATTTGATCATTGTGAAGGGACATCCACAGAAATGGATGCTCTAAAAAGAAATCCGTATGTTTTTCTTATTTTTAAGGAAAATGTTCTGAAAAATTCATCTTCTGCTTCTTCCACTTCTTCTTCTTCTTCCTGGTGCATGCTGGGAGATTTTCGGAGGATGAAAGAAAGAGAAGACTGGTTGTGGACTTAAAGGGAACCACTTCCTGGCCTTCCTGACATCCAGGAAAAAGGTGAGATTCAAATCCATGTTAATGCCAGAAGCAATTTATTGTTTTTAACTTTTTAAATATGATTTTTTTTGGGGCATTTCAGTGTTATTGGAAAGAGGCAGCAGAGATCTACTGGAACCAGTGCAGAGGGAGGAGATGATATGCAGCAAAAGGCCCCGCCGGATGGTTGCTGCTGCGTGTGGAACGTGTCCTATCAGGTAAAGCAATTTGCTACCCAGTTATTTTTGAGTTTGAATTTAGCCTTTGGAAGGTCATTTCCGTGCATTCATTGTAAAGACTGAAAGATGTAAAGCTTGACATGATTTGGTCTTTTACTTAAGAGGATGTTTGTCTCTGAACTTCTTTAATGCTTATTTTTTGTATTGATGATATTGTTTTGTTCTTTATTTTTGTAGTGAGAATCACTTTGCAATTGTGTAAGTGCTATATAAATAGTTATACTAATATTATTGTTGTTACCATCATTACTATTATTAATAATGTTGTCTTTGTTTCGCTGCAGAAAGGATCATGCCAGCCCACATCGAACACCTGATCAAGAGCTTGTGAATCTTCAGGCAGAAAAGATGAAAACACCTGTTCATTGTACATGGAACCATGCCTGTCTGGGACTCTGTTCCACATGTCTTCAGTCAGTCCTGGACCCTATGACTAGTTCTACCAAGGCTCATTAGAGGTGAGCAGTGGGAGGAGAGGAGTGGAGTTATCTTTGTATTTGAGCTGCAAGTAGACACAGGTCATCAAATGCTGATGCTAATAACGATCCGAGTAATTTGATATTGATTGTCTGCCAATACCGAATCCTTACCCGATTCTTCTATTTCCCAGATAATACAGCTGCACAATTACAACAGGAACTCATCTTTAGACGGTTAATACAGAAGGGACATTTAATGTTTGTGGTTTTACCAGTCAGAGGGTAACAACAGATTTGACTGGTGGTAGGCTAAAAGGCTGTTTTGTTGATCATTTTATTTTTCATTACATTATAAAGATCTGCTCCATTGGAGGATTCCAAAGCTGAGCTGGAAGGGGAAGTCACCACCTACAGGACAGCAAATCTAAACATTAATTTGGATAAAATATGAAACCAGGTATTTTCACAAAGTAAGTACATTTGTTTTTAAATTGCAAGCAAATAATAAGGATAGTCTTGGATCGATTTTGCATTTAAACTTTCATCAGCAACTACAATAAAAGAAACAGACAAGATGGCAGTGAAATGTGTAAACAATCAGCCCATCGAGATATACACATATGAATTGATACTATTGATGAAATGTTTTTGTCCTTTCTTTGTCTTATTCACATTCTGTAGAAGAACAATCTGAGATACCTGAACAGCGTGAGCCTGCACCCTGGACACCCACACACCCCAATAATTCCCCTTCAAAGAGCGAGCCGCATGGGAAGGTATATATTATTTCCACTCCTCAGTCTCATATTGGTGTCTAGCTTTTATGTATAGGCTACTGTACACATTTTATGTTTCAGATTGTTGTCATTGACTTGCAAGGGGAGATTCCAGTGCGTCCAGAGGTCTGGGCAAAAATAAAAAACAACACAAGGGACTCCATGTTCGTGAAGGAGTTGGCTGTGGCGTTTTGGGGCACCGACACCTTAGGGGAAAGGAATGCCCCACCACCAGGACCACCAGGCAGCCTCTAACCCCACAGAAGCTATCAGTTTTGAAAGGTATGTTCTTAGCAGCACGAGCCACTTGCTCTTTGTGAGATACCAAGTTCTTGGTTATTTGAAATGTAATATTGATGATGTAATAATTAAAACTAGGGATGGGTACCGAGCCCCAGTATTAACGGGCCCCCGGGGCTGAATTATTAAAGACCGTGGTACCGTTAAGGTCCAACGTTAACAATCTTTTTATCGGTAATGGAGACGTTAAAAAATAGATGTCATATGTATTATTGCTACATAAACATTATATCGCAGTCTTACTGTCGCCAACTCCGTTTCTAATATACAAAAAGACTACAAAATGCGTCTGATTTATTTTCGATCTTACATAGTTTTGTGCGTGTGTGTGTGTGTGGGTGTGTGTATGTGTGGCCCGAGCGAGAGAGAGAGACCTTACGTGCATTGTTGTTGTTAGCATCTGGTGCTAGCTAGCTGCGCTAACGGATATAAGGAGCTGTTTAAATGAAAACAGAGGAGCGACATTTCGCCACAACTGCGCCGAGCACTTGACTTGATGCAGGAAGCAGACAGCGGGACATGGTAGGAGAAGTCAGCACACTCAGCACGGATAGTGCAACATGACTGCAGCGTCCAGGCAGCTCCCATTCACACACACACACACACACACACACACACACACACACACACACACACACACACACACACACACACACACACACACACACACACACACACACACACGCACGTGTACGCGCACACACACACACACACACACACACACACACACACACACACACACACACACACACACACACACACACACACACACACACACACACACACACACACACACACACACAGTTCGTATTTATCTCCTGATTTTAAATGTATGAGTAAAGTGTATGAGAGAGGTTCCAGGTAGTTGTGTTTAATATTCATGAGAATGTTTGTCATTGTTCAAATGATATTAAACATTAGCATAAAGCATATTTGTCCACTCATATGTTGATAAGAGTATTAAAAACTTGAAAAATATTCCTCTAAGGTACATTTAGAACAGATAAAAAATGTGCGATTAATTTGCGATTAATCGCGATTAACTATTTTAATCGACTGACATCCCTAATATATATATTGTATAGATGTTGCAACTATACAGAGCTTTGGCAATACTATATGTAACTGAGGTCATGCTAATAAAGCTATTGAATTGAATTGAGTATACCTTTAAGTGATCTGTCAGGAGGAAACAAAGGTTCGCCAACACATTACTCTACTGCTGAGAAAGGCTGTACAAAGACGTGAAACGATGTGCTGCAATCTGTGTATTTTTGAAGAATGCCAAGTAAAGGAAGGAAGTAATAACTATTCTGTTTACAGTTCTGTCATCACATAATTTAATACGATTTATTAAAACATTGTTGTTTCTTATTTTCAGTTTGCTTCAAGCAGTGGCTGTACGAGAAATACGTGGAAGACCAACACCATGCTGGTCCATGCTGGTTTTTTCAGCAGGGCAGGTAGCTGCCGTGATCAAGAATTGTAAAAACGCTCGATTTAATTTAAGATAATATAAGCTATCAGCAGCAGAGCAAGCACACAGGATAGCCCGGAAGTGACAACACGCTTACCACAATAGTGAGGGTCCTTGTAGAAACAGCAGCTCCGATCTGGCCTTCACAATAAAACCCATGGTTTTCACTCTTCTTACAAAAATGACTTATAGGAAGAATATAAATAAAGTCTGTGTATCTTAAAGGTTTAGGTATTGTCTAAGGGGAAATCATAGCCGCTTTTATTTTGAAGTCCTCTGCACCGGAAGTGATGGTCCCGCTCTTTCTAATGGAACCAGATCGTGTCTCGTGGGTTCTCTCTCTACATCCATGGTTCTCTCTCGGTGTTCCTGAGGAAGTGTGTGTGCGCATCGTCTGTGTGTCTGGATGAACCTCTGACTCTGTGCTCTTTCTTCTGAAGCCTTTAGCTCGGACTCTAGAAGCTAGCATAGCATGCTAGCTGGTAACACGCTTGCAACACAGCATGAGAGAAACAGGAAGTGGTGATTTAGTAAACATGAGTGTTGTGCTGCTCTCGTTGGTGAAGCAGCGACTCACTGCGGCTGCTGAAGACATCTTTGTTCTGTTTGAAAGAACGATAGCAGAGTACGAGGAGGAACTGTCTCGTTCAAAACAGGAGAACGAGAGACACCGGAAACTACTGGACGCTGTTTTACAGCCTCAGCTTCAGATCCACAGAGCAGGTCTGTTCCCTCGTTATTCACTCAAATTCAAACTCAGGTTTATTGAGCTCCCTTCCAACTTGTGTTTACATTTCTCTACAAAGTACAAATGTAAAAAAAAAAACGTTTTGCCACTTAGTCTACAAATGACTTATGACAGCAACTACAGTGAACTACTACAAAGTTCAAACATTTATTTCATTTACCAAACTAACGTAACCAAACAGTCCCTGAGCTGACTGAGCCTAAATCCCTAAAGCTTTGCTGAAAGGTAGAGTGTAGAGTAGACCAGTGGTTCCCAAACTTGTTGTGCCCGAGGCACCAAAGTACAAATCTCAAGGCACACCTATTGTGCAAAATAGCCCTTATAACACGTGTTATCACTCATATCATGTAAAATATCTGTATTATGTGCATAATTATTTACTAATGCCAAATAAAATGTGACAAAGACAACTATATTACTCATGAAATATTTATTAACGAAATATTTCAGAAATTAATTTGAAACGTTATCAAATTAGGCTTCATCAAAGCAGCAACACACTCATTTAAACCAGACAGGTCACAACATTAAACATGAGACAAAGGACATTCAGCACAGAGAACTGTGAATGCAAGGAAGCTGCACGGTCCATGGTCCTGAACTACACATTATAAATGTAACATTTCAGCAGAGATGGGGTCGTTACTAAAAAAAAAAGTAATCTATTACATATTACTTTTTAAAAAAGTAATATATTCAGGGTTCGTACGGGTGCTTGAAATCCTTGAAAATGCTTGAAATTTGACGTGGTGTTTTCAAGGTTGGGAAAGTGCTTGAATTTTGGGAATGGTGCTTGAAAATGTAAATGCTTTACTTTTACAATAAATTGCTGTCTGACTGAATAGTTCGCTTTTTAGATTAAAAGAAAATAATTGCTTCGCTTCTTCATAAAACAGCTCCGCTGCGGCCTTCCCGCGCTATGCAAGTGTTTGTGTTACGTGTGACCTGGGCATTCTGATGAGAGATAGATGACTGTGTGCCAGGAGGTTGCCGTTTCAACGAGCGTTGGCTAGCAGAAGACAAATACAAGCCATGGCTGAGACGAGGGTCAAGCCCACGAGTAGCCTCCTGCAAAGTGTGCAAAAATAACGATGCGAGAGTCTGCGCTGACGAGCCACATGAAAGGTACGCCGTAAAAGAGCATTTTAGATTAGGCTAACGTTGCATGTTACGTTTGTTTAAGCTAACGTTAGCAAGCTGAATAGCGAACTCGATTGAGGGCTAATAATAATTGCAGGGGACAATCATTTCAGAGGAGCGTACCTATGGTATGTGCGTTACAGTCGCCATCGTGTGGTGTTCAGAGGATGAAGCACTCACGGCATTTCGTGTTATAGTCACGAAATATAATCTATTGATTCGACACAGAGCGATTTTGAAAGCAATGTATTTCTACTGGTGGTATGTTTCGTGCCTAAACCAAATGTGACTTGCTCTATCGAAATCAGTCGCATTGACCCGAAGACACATTTTCGTTTGTATTACTGGTCTGGGGGAGCTCGCGAGTGTGTTTGTGTATTTTTGCGTTTGTGTACCGGGGAAACACTCACGAGAAACACCGGCTGTTGTTCTGCTTGCTGTGACGTTGCATTACTCCGTTCTCTGCTTGTAATTATGCCGAAGCTTCAAAGTTGTATTTATCATCTGAATTTGCCGAAACAAGTTTAATATTCTGAAAGCCAAGACTTTGTTTATTCGAAAACAGATGAAAACAAACTGTCTTTTATATAAAATTGAAGTATTATACAAGTAAAACTACATTTTGTTTTAATCCCATGTAATTGTAGAATGAACACAGTCTTCCTTTGAAGATGTATAAGTCAGGTGTCTTGAGTAGTCAACATTACCTACAATCATTGTGCACATTTGTAAATATTATTTTCCACTTAAAATGTCCCTCAAGTAAAAGTAGAAAAGTATTCTCATCTAAATATAGTGAAAGACAGTGAAAGTAGTCGTTGTGCAGATTGGTCCATTTCAGAATAATATATATGATATGTTTTATAATGATTGATCATGAAAGTGTTCTCAAAGCTGGTGAAGGTGCAGCTAGTCTGAAGTACTTTGTAGACTGCAGGGTAGCTGGTGGAGGTGCAGCTAGTCTGAAGTACTTTGTAGACTGCAGGGTAGCTGGTGGAGGTGCAGCTGGTCTGAAGTACTTTGTAGACTGCAGGGTAGCTGGTGAAGGTGCAGCTAGTCTGAAGTACTTTGTAGACTGCAGGGTAGCTGGTGAAGGTGCAGCTAGTCTGAAGTACTTTGTAGACTGCAGGGTAGCTGGTGGAGGTGCAGCTAGTCTGATGTACTTTGTAGACTGCAGGGTAGCTGGTGGATTTACTCCAGGTGGAACTAAAGTCTGATTCAACACTTGATTATATTTCACATCATTCATCCACATCTGTAGAGTAACTAAAGGTGTTAAATACATGTAGTGCAGTAGAAGTACACAATGTACCTCTGAACTGTAGTGCAGTAGAAGTACACCATGTACCTCTGAACTGTTGTGCAGTAGAAGTTCACCATGTACCTCTGAACTGTAGAGGAGTAGAAGTACACCATGTACCTCTGAACTGTAGTGGAGTAGAAGTACACCATGTACCTCTGAACTGTAGAGAAGTAGAAGTACACCATGTACCTCTGAACTGTAGTGGAGTAGAAGTACACCATGTACCTCTGACTTATGTTCACTGCCAACCTAAAAGTACCTCAACAATTAATCAATAATGTATTGAATAGTTATTTGGCTGATTGTTGTATATCGGCTCAGACAGGTTATATGGGAGGCCTAGTCTACTTACAGGTCACTAATTTTGAAATATTAAACTTAGTTTTATTTTCTTTAATTTTTCATCCTCGTGTAGAATACTATCACGAAACACACATGTGGTTGTTCATAGCATAAAGAACATCTGATTTAATGTGAGGTAGGGAAATAATCATTTGAGTATGTGTATATAAATATGTAATTTACAACAGCTGTAAGATGCTTGAAAATGCACCTTGAAAATGCTTGAAAAGTGCTTGAATTTGACTTTGGAAAAGGTGTAAGAACCCTGTATACACACTACTTCTTTACTTTCTACATAAAGTAACTCGTTACTTTACTCGTGACTTTACTCGCAGGGCCGGCCCGCCCCTCCCTGCAGGCAGAACAAGCAGACTGCTAAAGTTTCAAATGTTCTCTTTAGTTCAGTTTCCATCGCATAAGACTGATCCAGATCCTGAATGTTTTCCTATCTGACCGTGGCTGTCCTCTGTCTCCTGCTATCTGTATATTTTGCGCAGTCTATCTCTGCTCACTCTGTTGTGTCGGCGTGTTCTCCTGCGTGTTGGCCATGTGTTGCACTGGAATCAGACACCGCAAAGACTACAACAGAGCACGTACGAACTGCGCATGCGTGAGTGGCAATAACTCTCCTTACCAGCAGGCGGCGGTCTGTTTTGAATTCGGCATTCAAAACAGGCAACAACCGGAAGACAGAGAAGAAGAACAGACTGTGATATAAACAAAAAACAAATAGCTGTGCGGTAGCTCCACCTTAGCATGTGTTCTTTACAGGTGTGTGTTGAGGTTTGACGTGGTGTTCACAGCAGTGGATAACAGCTTCTGGCCTGGACACAGTTTGCACCTCACCGTCACATTCCTGTCTATTCTTCGGATGAACTCAAAATAACGGGCATACCTCCACCCCTCGAGAGTTATCGCTGACTCAGCCATGTTTATGCAGCACTGCACGTGGAGATGTGGACGGGCAAATCGCGCAGATTACGTACATATAAACCTACAAAGTACTGATTTAGTACTGACAAAGTAAATTAAAAAATAATTATTTTTGTGTAGTTGTATATTGCAATAATAACGTATAGTTGTCACAAAATCCCACGGCACACCCGGAATTGCCTCACGGCACACCAGTGTGCCGCGGCACACCGTTTGGGAACCACTGGAGTAGACTATACGCATTACACTGTTACACACCTACTATACAGTATACACTGTAGTGGCTGTACAGTCAGTGTACTGTACTGTCTGTACACCATGTATTTTCTACAACTCTACATGTGTACATTATACAGTACATACTACATACATAGTGATGTACATACATACTGTTAGAAATTAAAATCAATGTTGATATGGCGTAATTTGAATTAAATACACTATTTAATTTAAATCAGTTTTATTCTGAAAAAAACGGAAGTTCACACTAACTTAATATTTTATTCTGAAAATTATTCACTTCCGGTTAGCATTAGCATGTGGCGAAATGCTACGTTTTCAAACCGTGAAATGACATGTGGTGTTGTACACTGAGCACACTGGGTTTAGCACTCATTTATTGACGCTGAATAACGTTCATCAGGGAATGTTTAAATAACCACAGACACCAGAATGATGTAATTTAGCAACAGAAAAATACAGGAATTGCATTGGACCCGCCCCCCGACGACGCCAGCCAATATGAGAAGACCTCAGATGACAACAGGAAGAGTAAGCCAATAATTGACCTCTTCTACCTGCTGACCTGGGCTGACGGCAGATGAGGAGAGCGCCTCCTTTTGCAATTTCATTTGTATACCACCGCATCTTTTGTGTAATTAAATGCTGTACTTTTATAAGCTTACCTTGCCCTACCGGTACGCAGCACTACGCGTGCGCAGCAGCTAACCTCCCTGCGAGCCTTCGCTCAGGTCACATTTACACACGGAGCGGCTGAAGCCCGCTAGCACTATTAGCACTAGCAGTATCGCTAGCAGCCACATCGTTTAGGCTGTCAAATACGCTGCACCCTTTTAGATTCAATGAGTGTCTCGTTTGCAAATGCTTCATTAAGTTGCTTGTGTTACCCCCTTTACAAGCAACTCATTGAGTACATAGATTGCACCTTGCACTATCGCCACTACATTTTTTTAAAGTGCACCCAGACCTTCGATCGCCTCGCTCTGCCCGCCATGCTTGCGGGAGTCTCACAACAATAATAAGAGCGCTGTTGAGAAAGATGACGAGTGGCCAATCAGAGGGCTCTCAAACCGGATACATCACACGGGATGAGGGTTCCCAACCAACCAGAATGGTTTCAAGTTAAACTAAGGAAGTAGACGTAACACATATACCGATAGCAGCACCGTTTGTCCAGCGGCTTAACGGTATACCAATAGTCCAATGGAGATGCGCAGAGAAAAAAAAAAAAAAAAAGTTTTAACAACATGTTTATTTATTGACTTCATTCCTGTATAACCATTTTGCGCAAAGATGGCACTGTTTGTCAGAGCACTTCATCCTTCTGGGATTTCATGAAGAACAGCTCCAACGCCTGTGTGTATGGGAACGCCTCTGGTGCTGGTCCATTAACTGCCAGTGTTTCCCACAGATCTGAAATATACTTGGGGGGGTGGTTGAGGTGACGTGCAACAACATTAACCTTTCTGGTGGTCGCTTGTTAGCAGACCCTTCACGCGATGGCAGAGCGAACAGGTACAGGCAGGGCCCATAATGATAGCCCTACAGTTTAAATCTACTACCCACACATGAACATATGGAAATGGGTTACTATTTAAAAAAATAAATGTATTTAGGAACCTATCCATGTGATTTTTAGTGGGGGTAGACCTCAAGTCCTCTAGGGGGTCCAGGGGCATGCCCCCCCGGTAAGATTTTATTTTTTATGTTGGAGTTAAATGCATCAATCTGGTGCATTTTGAGGGGAAAATAAAGAGACTAGATCTATGGAAACACCTATATTAAACAGAACTGTATACATTTCAATAATCATAAAATCATGGCCATAACCAATAACATACCTTTTCCAATTATATTTGTGAGTGTGTCTGTGCTCCTGAATCAGCCTCTCCTGTCTCCATCCTCTCCCCCTCTCCTCACCCCCTCTCCCTCCTCTCCTGTCTCCCTCATCTCCCCCTGCTCCTCTTTGAGGCAGCAGCAAAGACTAGTTTTCTCTCAACAAGTTTTAAAAGTGTATCTTACATTTTTTCACCTTGTTAACTATTTATTTATTTATTCATGCATATTTTACTAATCACATTACATTTCATTTAGCTGACGCTTTTATCCAAAGCGACTTATAATGACTGATTACAGGGACATTCTCCCTGGAGTAACTAAGGGCTAAGTGCCTTACTCAAGGGCACACTAGTGGTGGTGTTCCTGGCGGGATTTGAACTTACAGCCTTCCGATCTTCAGCCCACCTCACTATCCATTAGACCAGGGGTTCCCAACCTTTTTTCCCAAGAGCCCCCACAAATGAAAATTATAAATGTCTTTCTTTTTATGCCTTTAATACTAACTTGAATTTTTATTAAAATTAATTAATCAATTATTTTTTATATTTTATTGTAATGTAGAGACAAGGCTTTAGTGACACTCATGTATTGCCTTACAGGTTGGGAACCACTGCATTAGACCAATCACTACCCTCTCAAATGGAAATATGTGTTTACATAAATGGTGACCACACCGTTTGAGACCCACTGAGAACTTAGACTAAGTTAACTTTCTGAACACTCAGAGAGTCCTTTACCTCACCTGAGCTGAGGTTATCCCGAGCTTGAATGACACACAGAGACCACAGAGACCATACATCATGTGGACAGCCAGTCCCCCTGTGTGAGGCAGGCCACTTAACAGCCAGAAGAAGGCGAGATCAGAGCAAGAGAGTGAGGGATCATTGTCCACAAGTTAATCGATCGCAGATGGCGTCGTGGTCACGGACGAATAAAAAATAAAAATAAATGTGTCGCGAAATATACAACAGGGCAACAGTGGACCTCTGTCGCCTGTCAGCGCAACTTACATGATGCCGTTTTAAAAAGTTAAGGGCGGTGCCGGCCGCCAGCGAACCGAGCCGGCCCCAGCGGCCCGCTGACGACCGACCATTCTGTGATTCTCCAGAACACACAGATGGCCAGTCCGCCCCTGGTTACCCTGTATTCCACCGAGTCGCCGCGGCGCAGACGGACCCGGTGGAATACAGGGTCTACCGCGTTTAGGAACCGTAAAGCAGAACCGAAATTGTGTACTTTTTATCGGTACTCGGTACCCAGCATTTTCTTATCGTTCTCATCTGGAACCGAGTTTTGGTTCCCAACCCTAGTCTTATGTAATATTCAATGCTTTGTTTTATCTTTTCATTTCAATGTAGGAGCCACATATGAAGCCATTTCTGTGTTTGTTAAGATACATGTTTTTTGAGTCACTATAGGTGGTGGGCGTTTCATTGGATTTGGGTGGTGACGTTTGTGCTTATATCCGGTTGCTTTTACCTGCTCACCGGGCAATAGATGGGGGAGTGAGCTAGAGAAGGACAATTTTTGTTGACCGCACGCACTCACGCAGGCACTCAGGCACGCATACAAGGAGATACGTACATGGATATGTAATATTGCATTTTTGGAAAGGAAATAAAAGGTCAAACGCATACTGTGTTGGAAAGACTGAGTTTTTGCGCGTCCACAGTGTTTTTTCTCTTGTTTAGTCCCTCGCGGCACTTTGTTTAAGATTACTGCCGCAATAATCACTATTCCATGATATTCAATTCATTGAGATGCACCTGTATGAGTCCAAGTACAGGTTTAGCAAGGCGTTGCTAAACGACTACTCTGAGAAACTCCAACACCAGTTCTCAGATAACGACTCTGCAGACAGGTCACAAACTGTAAGGCTAAGGCCTCACACTCTGTCAACAACCGACGCCTTGCTAACCGGCAGTGAAACTACATTTTAGATCAGTTACCGTACTAACTCACCTGTTGTCCTGAAATTCTCAGGGCATCTGGAAAAAAGGTGTAATTGACAGACTATTGAGCCCACAGAAATACACAGTGGGTGGAACTTCGTGGTTAGATTTTAAATTCTAATATTCTACAGTTTCTCTGAATATGTGTTTCCTGTTCCCTGCAGACGTCCAGCAGCTGGTGGTGGTTAAAGAAGAGGTTCCCCCTGAGCAGCAGGAGTGGAGCTCCACTCTGGACCAGGAGGACCCAGAGCCCCCCCCACACATTAAAGAGGAACAGGAGGAACTCTGGAGCAGTCAGGAGGGAGAGCAGCTTAAAGGGCTGGAGGAGGCTGATATCATCAAGTCCACATTCACTCCTGTCCCTGTGAAGAGTGAAGATGATGAAGAGAAACCTCAGTCCTCTCAGCTTCATCAAAGACAAACTGAACACCTGGAAGCAGAAGCTGATGGAGAGGACTGTGGAGGACCAGAACCAGCCAGGAGCTCAGATCCAGAGAGACATTTACAACCAGAGACTGTGGACAACCCTGGAGGCTCTTCTGAACCTGACACTGAAGACTCTTCTGAACCTGACACTGAAGACAGTGCTGATTGGAAGGAGACCAGAGAACCAGGTTCAAACTCTCAGAAAAATAAACAAGACCCTGTCAGTGATTCAAGACGTAGGACTGGAAAGAAACACTTTAGATGCTCTCAGTGTGCGAAAAGATTTGGCCGCAAGTCAAGTCTGAAAAGACATATCATAATTCATACCGGAGAGAAACCATTTACCTGCTCAGTCTGTGAGAAACCTTTTGCACAGAGAGGACATTTAAAGGGCCACATGAGAATCCACACAGGAGAGAAACCATTCAGCTGCAGAGTTTGTGACAAAAGATTCACCCGGAGTCGTTCGGTCAAAAGCCATAAGTGTGTTGGTCGTCAGTCCTCACAGCTTCATCAAACTCAAACTGAGGAGAACCGAGAGGCAGAGCCTCCAGCCAGCAGCTCAGCTGAACACATGGAAACAGAAGCTGATGGAGAGGACTGTGGAGGACCAGAACCAGCCAGGAACTCAGATCCAGAGAGACATTTACAACCAGAGACTGAGGACAACCCTGGAGACTCTTCAGAACCTGACATTTTCCAAATCAAATCTGAAACAAAATAAGAGGACAATTAATTAGTCCTTCGACAATTCACATGAGAAAAATATGTCTGGCTGTATAAAGTCTGTTTGACAATGTTCATACATGACTTCATATAAACTCCATCTTTATCAACAGAAGTTTTGACTATGTTTAATGTTGTTGTCATACTACTTTTCTGATGTGTACTATAACCACTGACTGATTAATCTGTAGTAGTTTCTTTAATAATCTGTTTGGTTAATGAAATGTTGTGACTTTAAACTTCCATTGGGATGTTGTTGATAGTTCCTGTTGAGTCATCAGTCTGTTCTGGTCTAACAGAAGAACCAATGACTTATTGATATAGAGAATAATTACGATGTTTCCAGTTTGATTCTGTTCTGTTTATATCATCAAACTAAAAGTAAATTCCTTTGAAACAGACTCACATTCCTGCATATTGTTTGTTTTGCAGCAGATTACATTCAGCTCATTTAGAGTTCAGATGGAGTTTCAGGATTATTCCTGCTTTTTGAAACTGTAGTACGGGCTCATGTGTTTCATTGTTGGTGTTCTGTTAAATGCAAATTGAAGTCCTTTCACCTCCGTTGAATCAGGATGGAAGCAGAAATAAAATACTTGTTCATATCGAACGCTGAATTGTAACTCGTGTTCTTGCTTTTTATACCCGTCTTAATCTATATTAGCCTTTTTAAATGTCATTCTTTCTGCTCTTTAATATTGAAGGTTTATTTAGATGAGATTAGATGTACTTATATATTTAGTTGTAGATGCAGAAACAAGTAATAAACAAGGCATCGCACTGAAGCTGAAACTATTATAGAAAAGAGATAACTATATGCATATAAACATCAACAATATACTTACCTCCAGAGGTTCTATGGTACACACACGAGATATACAGAATAAGTTAGAGTACGCTGTAATCAACAAATTGTTCAGAGTTATTGAAAGTGAAAAACAGAAAATAACCGCAATTTCGCCAACGCTTCTGTGGACTGTGCATCTGTTTCCTCTTCGCCTTTGGTGTTATGAAGAGACCAATCAGATTCTTCCACGTGAACTGGGGGATGAATGATGGATCCTCCACATATCATGCCAATCTTCATCTGGTGTTTCTACATGGAGTTCTTCCTCCCATCTAACCGTGATATTTTATTTTATTTTATTTATCCTTTATTTATCCAGGAATGTCCCATTGAGATACAAGATCTCTTCTTCCAGGGAGTCCTGACCAACACGGCACACAACAAGTTTCAACATAAAACAAAGGCATTAAACAAAAAAAACATACAATTCAAATACAAATACAGAAGGCCATTTGTGCAGTGGCAAGAAGCATAATCACATCAGCAATAGCATCAGGTAAAACAGTTACATGTTTCATGAAGGGCTAATCGTAGCATACCTTTAAAAGCATTTACAGTAGGAAGTGCCTCTAGACAAAGTTTTACTTGCAGCGTATTCCATAAAAAGGGAGCATAGTGGGAGAATGCAGCTTTACCAAGCTCTGACTGCATCAAAGGAACATTTAAAAGCATCCCATTTGCTGCTCGTCTAGTATTAAAAAAGCAAGTATAAAATGACAGAAGTCTGGAGATATATAAGGGCAGCTTACCTAGCAATGACTTAAGGATAAAAATCAACATGTGTGATTGTCTTCTTTGGTACAGAGAGGACCGTCCTAAGGACTGATACAGAGTGCAGTGGTGGGTGCGAGAGCCTGCACCCGTTACAAAACGTATAGCAGTATGGTACGCAGAGTCCAGCTTTAAAGCAGGGAGGAAGAAGCATGCATATAGATCACATCGCCATAGTCTAATACAGACAGAAAGGAACTCTGCACAATTCTCTTCCTGGCTTCAGACGGGAAACATTTCCTTAAACGAAAGAAAAAGCCCAGTTTAGGTCTAAGTTTTCTCAGTAGGTTCCCAATATGAACATCAAAGGCCATCTTTTCATCAATCCATATGCCCAGATATTTGTAGGATGCTACTTTGTCAAGGCATGTCCCTTCCAGTGTAAGAATCGGAGGGACAGCTGTATTAGCTCGAGAGCGAGAGAAGGTCATGTACTTGGTCTTTTTTGCATTAAGGACCAGTCTTAGCCTGAGCAAGGAGTGTTGCAGTGTATTAAAAGCATCCTGTAGAAGCTCTATGGCCTGAGTTAAAGAGGAAGCCACTGTATAAACAACTGTATCATCGGCGTATAAATGAAACCGTGCTGGGTTTATCCCGTTTCCTAGTTCATTTATAAAGATGGAGAATAAGACAGGGGCCAAAATAGAGCCTTGTGGAACACCTTTGTTTATAGTAAGAGCAGCTGAGGTATAATCTTCTACTGAGACACACTGAGTTCTTTCAGATAGATAGTTTTTAAACCAGCTCAAAGCCATTTTGCCAAGACCTATGCAGCCAAGCCTCTGCAGTAGCAATGCATGATCCACAGAATCAAAAGCTTTAGACAGATCAACAAACAATGCTGCACAGGGTTCTTTCTTGTCTAGTGCTTCAATGATGTCATTTGAGACTAGCATAGCCGCTGAAGTAGTACTATGGCCTGATCTGAAGCCGGACTGAGACTCGCTAAGAATATTATGGTCAGTTAGAAACTTTTTCAGTTGTTCGTTTACAAGAGATTCAAAGACTTTGGCCATTACAGACAGTCTGGAAATAGGGCGATAATTATTTAGGTCAGAGGGGTCTCCGCCCTTTAACAAGGGGAGAACCATGGCCGACTTCCATGAGCTAGGTAATTCACCAGCACCAAGACTGAGATTCAGAATAGAGGTTATGGGTTCTGCAATCAGACCTGCAGCAACTTTGAAGAAGAACGGCTCTATCTCGTCTGGGCCTGAAGATTTCTTTACATCTAGGCTCATTAAAGCTTTGTGAACCTGAGAGGTCACGATGGGGGCAAAGGTGAACAGTTGATCAGGGTCAAGTGGCGGAGGACCTGGCTCTCTATATATTTATTTGACTGTCATGTTTTGCTAAATCCTTGATATAATGCTGAAATGATTCTTATGTTTCTTTCCTGATATGTTTTAGTTATTTGGATGATATTATTCAACTCCTTGGAAGAATCTGATCCGACTTCCCTCGTGTAACAGTCCCTTAGTTGAAGGTATCTATAGAGTTCATGTGTTCCCAATGTGTGTTTTCTTCTCAGATGATCAAAACCCTCCAGCCCCCCTTCCTTAACCAAAACACACCAAGCTGTTATTCCTGTCTCTGCCCATTGTTTAAAACCTTGATCTTATTTAGCAGGTTTGAAGTTTCCATCTTAAGCTACCCATTGTATTATATTTGCATCATTTTGAATCTTATATATGTTCAATACTTTAAACCATAGATCCAATGTGTGCACTGTTATTGGACCCATTTTAGTTTTGAGTTCCTTATATCGTTTATAATCCCCAATCATGTTTTGAATTGGAATCTGGTTTACTTCATTTTCCATATCCTTCCACTCTGCTCTAAATTCCGTTTCACACCAACAGTAAATAGGTCTTAGCAGCATAGCAGTACTCCAGCAATTTGAGCAAACCCATACCGCCTCTTTCTTTGGGTGGCTGGAGAGTTCTGTTCCTAACTCTTGGCCTCTCCCCCCCCCAAACAAATCTGGATATCAGTCCGTCCCAATGTATAAATGGACCTTGGGGGCCCTCTACTGGTGAAGATTGGAATAGATAGAGAAATCTATGTAGAACATTTAGTTTAACAATTTCAATTCTTGAGTTTAGGTCGAGTGGTAAGGTGGACTTATATCTTTTTTTATTTCTTGGTTTAGATTGTCGTAATTCACTCTTTACAAATCAGAGATGTTTTTTGCCCAATGTACATTTCACATTTATGTTTAATTTATTATTACATTCCTTACACACTTAATGAATATAATATCCTACTTTATATTTGGTTTACTGTAAATTGGTATTTCAAAATGTATATTTTCTTCTTTTTTAATGCTGTTTTATTTCTGTTTGGAGATGTTTACATTTTAGAAGTGTTTATTTCTACTCTTTTAATTTCTCTCATGTGCAATGCCTTGTCTTTTATGCTGCTGCAACGCAATCATTTCCCAGATTGGGATCAATAAAGTGCATCTCATCTTATGCATGGGAAGCTATCTGTTAGCCACACATGCTAACAGGCTTCAGATAAACTCGTTGAGACTCTAATGTTATTATTGTACATTCACATTTACTTTAATAAATACGTATTTTTATTTTATTTATCTTATTATATTTAATTTGTTATTAATGGACTATATGTCACAAAACCAATTCTTTCCTCAAGATAAGTATTTTAATTATTCATGTATTTATTCTCTCTATTATAGATTAGTCTTTCTCTTTTATTTAATGTTCCAGTGTGTATTGCCCCCATGTGTTGCTGTAGCTCCACCCCTTGATGGCACTGTTTGTTTCTTCCCCTGGATCCCTATAGAGTTTAAAAACTACAACCCCCATGATGCATTAGCTGTTATCCTTGCTAACAGAGACACACTTGTCAAGACTGTAAAGAGTCAGAGAGTTTTTAGTGCGGCAGCTTAGCAAAATGATGGGGACATGCTGGATAAAAGCACCACATGTTTTACTTTTTTAGTTCCAGACTAGTGTGTTACAACACTCGGATCAATCATAGTTTAAAAACGGTTGAGGTCCTGGATAATATAATCAAGGTAGATGAATTGTTATTTGTATTCGAATCAAGACTCAACAGAGTTTTCTTGTTTTTTCCTTTTATGCCAAACCTGGCAATTCCGGGTTTCCTTGCAGCTGTCAATCAAAGTCCAGTGGCTCCGCTCCAAAATCACAGAAACTTTTCCCGCGCGCGTAGACAGACTCCGCGAGGAGGCTCGGCCCGTCCACACAGCGGCGTGCGCTGACGCTTGCCGGCGGGCGTGTCTGAAACTCGACCAACAACCAATCACATGAATCTCCCGCCCCTGACACACAAGCAGCGGTTTGATTGGCTAGAGCTTGTACTGGCATATGATTCGATTGGCTGACGCTTCTGCCGAGGCGTCAAAAGTTGAACATTGCTCTACTTTTGCAGCGAGCCACGCCAGCTACGCTCCGCGTCGCTTCCCACGATGCTTTTTGGCTAAAAGTGACGTTACCTTATTCAAAGTGAATGGTGAAGTGTCAACGCACGCCGCTGTGTGGACGGGCCACACTCCCGCGAGCGAGCAAGAAGGCTGTCTCGCTCGCGGGGGTTTATTCTGCGCGCGAGGGTCATTTTATGCGCGTGTAAAAGCACATTTTCCGCTCGTGAGTAGCTTGTTTTACGCGCTAGAATATTGACCCAAATCTGACTCCATACTTAGTGACGCTTAAACGGGGCAACCCCGCTGCAGTGAAAATGCGCCATAAAGGCCCTGACACACCAAGCAGTCACCTGAGGACTCGCCGACGCCGACGTCGGCTGTTGCGTCGCGGTGTTCTCCTGCGTCTTGGCCATGTGTCGCACGGGAACACACCGCAAAGACTTCAGTGCGTGAGTGGCAATAACTCTCCTTACCAGCAGGCGGCGGTAGTGTGTATTAGTCATTCAAAAGAGGCAACAACCAGAAGACAGAGAAGAAGAACAGACCGTGATATAAACAAACAACAAATAGCGTGTGCGTTCCATTTTCACTCTCGTCCATCGAAAACATGTCTCGTGCGGCACTGGAGCTAGATGTGGGTTCTGCCCGCTCTGTATTCATGTCATGTTGACAGGTTATCATCATGTAGGCGTTGATAAAAGCTCATTCTAATGTTGTGTATGAAGGTGCGAAATACAGTGTTGCATTGCCTATCCTGCTATTTGTGTTCTTTTAATCACAGCGATAAGAACCGATAACAATGCGCCTACATAACTGTCAGTTGCAGCCCTAGCATTAGTATCGGTTATAGTAACAGCTACAGCATTAAAACACTTCTCAGATTGAGGAGGAGAATGGGAGAATGAACAGAGACACATCCATCCAATAATAACTTTATTTGTATTGCACCTTTCATGCAGGGGATTGCAGTCAAAGTGCTTTACATCAGTAAGAAATAAGATATACAATCAGTGTGAAACAAGCAGCAAGAGCAAAGCATCAAGTGGGATCAAATAATGCAGATATATTATATATATATATATATATATATATATACATACAGTTGCAAGAAAAAGTGTGAACCCTTTGGAATGACCTGGATTTCTGCATAAGTTGGTCATAAAATGTGTTCTGATCTTCATCTGAGTCACAACAACAGACACACACAGTCTGCTTAAACTAATACCACACAAACAGTTATATGTTTTTATTGAACACACCATGTAAACATTCAAGGTGCAGGGTGGAACAAGTATGTGAACCCCTCGGCTAAAGACTTCTTCAAGAGCTACTTGGAGTCAGGAGTCAGCCGACCTGGAGTCCAGCCAAGGAGACGAGATAGGAGGTGTTGGTTGAAGCTGCCCTGCCCTATAGAAAATACACACCAGTTTTGAATGTGCTATTCTTAAGAAGCGTTGCCAGATGTGAACCATGCCTCGCTCAGAAGAGCTCTCAGAAGACCTACCATTAAGAACTGTTGACTTGCATGAAGCTGGAAAGGGTTCCAGAAGTATCTCTGAAAGCCTTGATGTTCATCAGTCCACGGTAAGACAAAGTGTCTATAAATGGAGAAAGGTCAGCACTGTTGCTGCTCTCCCTAGGAGGGGCCGTCCTGTAAAGAGGCAACCCAGTCTCACGGCATTTCGTGTTCACCAACACGATTTTTAATCTATTGATTCGTGTTCACCATCCCGATTTGCCCCTTTTTTTCGTGTTGCACATCACGATTTTAAAAGCAATGTATTTCTACTGGTAACGTGTTTCGTGCCTGCAGGCTGCAGCACGTCTTTTTCTCCGGTCGGGTCATGGAAGACCGGAAGCTGTGTGGTTAATAAAAACATGTTCTTACTCAATATCAAGCCACAATTATTGCTTTTATTTTAAATCGTATAATTTCGGACTTTTGTTGCCGTCTGTGAGGAAAATAAATGGGGCTCAGAGCCTCAGGATACTGAAATCTGTATTTTTAAACATTTTTTTCCTTCTAATTTGTTATTCTTTACACACTGTTATTTACTCACCAATAACACACAATTATCCTTACTTTTATTTATTGGTTTAATTCCATAATCTCGGGCTTTTTTGGTGTCCGTCAGGAACTGAATTTCAAAATAAAAATAACCGGAATAAGACGTAGGCCTATAAGGGACATTTCGAGCATCATTGCGATTCTCAACATATCTGAGTTTAGGATGGCCGAAGACACTACACTACCCATAATCCCCAGCTGTCGTTTAGGACTACAGTCCCCGTAAGGTTACGCAGAGCGTCAAACAGCTGTGTGAAATGGAACGAAACCACGCCAGACTATCCAAAACTGGAATCGAACACCCCCCCAGAACTACACATGCTGGCTATTGTGTTTCGCAAAATGTTCTATGGGACGTCTCTACTGAACGTTTTCGTTTTTCCCACAATTAGAAGTTGCCATTATTAAACACATTGGTGTTATCAAATGTAAAACATATAATTAATAAATGGGTGAACATCGCTTGTGTCCATAATGCGCAGCATCAATATATAGCATTAATATACCCACATGACAGCTCATTGCTACTTTGTAATTCTACTCCACTACAATTCAGAGGTTAACCTGGTATGTTTACTCCACTGCATTTATTTGAGTTACTTTGCAGATTCTGATTAATGATGTGAAATATAAACAACCCTTAAATCAGACTTTAGTTACACCTGAGTAACATTCAGGTAAGGTGATTGTCAAGTGCCAACAATCAGGAGAGATGTTTGATAGTTGGTGCTTGAGAACACTAAACATGTATCTGCAATTGACATGAATGGAAACGAGTAATAAAGTATATTCATTACTCGTTATTCTCTACTAATAGTTAATTAAAGACTGTATATTATGGCTATTGTGCACATCCCTTTCAAGATTTTAAAGCTTTATTGACATATCATATACACAACTACGGTGTAGTTATGCAATGAATGAAAAACTTGGGTCACAGGTTCCTCAACAGTGCATTACAAGACATCTATCAATATGTGTACCACCACCATTACACTGTCATATTCTGCACATTTCTTATTCTATCTACATACATAAGAGTATAATTAATGTGTATAATATCAGTTAAAATAAGTGCTTCAACATAGTTAACATTGCAGGAAAGCAATACATTAGAGGTTAAGTACTTTGTCAGGCTTAATATTTAATGTTTAAATAAAGGTTAATTCGTTTTTCTGTTTTGCACCTCCTCCTATTAATATCTTTGTACATCCTGCACTAAACTGTTTTATTGTAGAGATCACTTATAGTATCTTCTTGATTTTTTATATTCTATATTTCTATATTTATACTTTCCCCCTATGAAAGTATGTACTCTTAATATTTTTTTAATCAAATATAACACATACAAACAATAATTCAATAACGTGCTTTAACCACTAGGAGGTGCACACAAGGTACACACAGCCATAATAACTTTGTATTATTAGTGTGTATGTACAACATCTGAAGATGTATGGTTTTATGCATGCTTTCACATCATTTTACAGCATATTGCTATACTATTTCAGACTCAGTATTTACATTCTTCCATTCAAAGAAAATCAGTAATATCTTTAAAAACTACAGTCCTTTTCTATCAGCTGTGCACCGTTATGGTGTAAATATAACCTATCTATGAATTAGATCAAATGTAAAAGTCAGCCGAATTAGTGTTGATACTGCAAGGAGACGTATTGTGTGAGGACAAATTGAAGATGTTGTTTAATTGTTGATATATTTATGATCCACGTCAAGTATTCAGTTTCGGCGGCATTTCTTCCAGTTTTTCCAAAGGTCTTCTCATCAGGGCTCTCTAAATAAAGAACTACGGCAGATCTGTAATATGTAATGCAGCCGAACCGTGTATTACAATGCCGTTATGTGATGACTTTTAAAGAGAAAAGCAAGAGCACTCGGAATTAAGTATTATTTTATACTTTTAAAATGTTTTCCGGATTTCATATAATATAAACACCAAATCCCAGCATGCATTGCGGCTAACACATCCAATCAGCGAGCTTAAAACCATAGCTGAGGATCTTGGGTAATCGCTCGAAATGCCTACGTCTGTTTCCGGTTATATTTATTTTGAAATTCAGTTCCTGACGGACGCCAAAAAAGCCCGAGATTATGGAATTAAACCAATAAATAAAAGCAAGGATAATTGTGTGTTATTGGTGAGTAAATAACAGTGCGTTATTTGGAAAAGAATAACAAATTAGAAGGAAAGAAATATTTAAAAATACAGATTTCAGTATCCTGAGGCTCTGAGCCCCATTTATTTTCCTCACAGACGGCAACAAAAGTCAGAAATTATACGATTTAAAATAAAAGCAATAACTGTGGCTTGATATTGAGTAAGAACATGTTTTTATGAACCACACAGCTTCCGGTCTTCCACGACCCGACCGGAGAAAAAGACGTGCTGCAGCCTGCAGGCATGAAACACGTTACCAGTAGAAATACATTCCTTTTAAAATCGTGATGTGCAACACGAAAAAAAAGGGGCAAATCGTGTTGGTGAACACGAATCAATAGATAAAAAATCGTGTTGGTGAACACGAAATGCCGTGAGACTGGGTTGAAAGAGGACTGCAAGAGCACAGCGCAGAATGCTCAATGAGGTGAAGAAGGATCCTAGAGAGTCAGCGAGAGACTTAAAGAAATCTCTGGCACATGCTAACATCTCTGTTGATGAATCTACGATACGTAAAACACTGAACAAGAATGGAGTTCATGGAGGACACCACGGAGGAAGCCACTGCTGTCCAGAAAAAACATTGCTGCACGTTTGAAGTTTGCAAAAGAGCACCTGGATGTTCCACAGCACGACTGGCAACATGTTCTGTGGACAGATGAAACCAACGCTGAGTCGTTTGGAAGGACACACAACGCTATGTGTGGAGAATCCAAAGGGCTCACAGGGTTTTATATATATATATGAATCCCAACCGGCCACCTTGTTTATGGTTTGATTCAGTTTTAGTAGAATATAAAATACATGAATGATGAAATGAGCACAAAGTGCAGACATACTATAATTATATTGAGGTACTTGAGACTAATCCTGCGACTGTATAGTTCTGCTCCACAACAGTTGGAGAATGAAGAAACCATCACGTATGAAAGGCTACATGTGAATAGAGGGGCAGACAAACGGCTTGCACATTTACATTTCAATCTTGAACAATGAACAGCGGTAGACAGCATCTCATTTAGTATCATCATCCTGCGCTTCAGAGGCCTTCGAGTGCTGAGTGTGCTCGGCCTCTCTCCGAGCCGCGGGGCCGGTGTGGTGCAGATGGTGGATTCTGCCAGGCAGGGCTCAGCATCAAAGTGGAAGGACCCCTCAGTGGTGCTGGTCCAGGTTTCACTGCTGGTGCCACCGGGGGTGATTCTGCAGCCACCGGACGTTCAAACACTACAAAATATAAAGACATATTTGATCATGTATTATTATCGGTTAAGATACAAGCGTTATTGATCCCATGGTGAATTTCATAAGCTACCCAGCAGTATATCATGTAATTTCAATTAGCTCCTCCTTTACCAGCTGCAACATTAAGGTGATGAGCACATCAATAATTATAATACAATATATTATTCTGTTATTGTTATATTTAACACTGTAACCACCAAATGAATGAAAATAATGTTTTTCTAAATGAAAGAACCAAGAAACACTTATTTGAACTCAACAAATAAAATAGTTACCGTGACGGTGAGGTTCGAAGTACTCTCCTTCCTTCTTGTGTAGGGCTCTAGAAACTGCAGCCTGGTCAGGATCCACTGCTGTCTGCCCGTCCTTTGTGCTCCACAACTACCCGAAGGAGCAAGTGGGGTAGGGACGGGTGGCGCAGTGGTCTGTGCGTTTGATCATCAGATCAAGGGGGCGTGGGGAACTCCAGTTCGAAACCCGCTCCCGCCCCACTGCGTCAGGCCGGTGTGTCCTTGGAAGACACTTCACCCGGATTTGCTCCTGTGGGTATTGTCCACAGTAGATGATCTGTATGTGTATTTGTAAAGCGCTTTGAGAGTCTTTGATAAAGCGCTATAATAAATATAAGGATTATTATTATTATAAGTTTCCTGTACCGGGTGTACTGGGTTCGCAGAGAATCACACTTCTTCCTCAGCTCTTTCTCTGAAGCACACAAATAAACGATGTAAGCATTGTGGCTAGTTAGCATGTCCAATTCATATCTATATGCACAGCTACAGTGGCGGCGCTAGGGGGTGGCTACTTGGGCTCAAACCCCGGATGTTTTCTGAAAAGCCCCGGATGTTTCACTTAAACATTTTTTTTTTTTTTAAATACTTTTTTTTTTTTTTTTAAACGTCTCGGGAGTAATGTGCAGTACCGGAGTCCACCAGAGAGGCAGCCACTGTGGGACATTAGCCTGCGTACTGCGTAGCCTGCCCTGAAGAAGAAGTGATCCTTCCTAGTGCCTGACGAGTTTTAAGCTAATAGCCTATACAGTTATGGATATTAGAAAGTTATTTTCATCGAAGCAGCCGGCGCCACAAGCTGCAGCAGCAGCAGTATCAGCAGCTGACAACAATGTCATCACCAGCAGTCAATAAATGGATGATGTTTCAGGTTTGTTAATCTAATGGTGATATCTGCACTCTGGCTGACTGAGTAAGAAGTGACAAAGAGTGATGTAACATTAATGTTATAGCTAGTAAACATGGAGTAACCACACTAAGTATACCCTTATATGTTAGTATGTATACAGAACATGACTAAAAGTGATCCTAAGATGTAACGTTAACCCTTCATACCTCAGTCTACTTTTAAGACACTAAAATAACGTATTCCAATTTGTATTTTGTTTTCGCGCATGGAATTATACCGGCTCTCGTTTCAGTACACATGACAACAGAACTGACAGGCAACCCTCTGAATCCGATTGGCGTCCGATTCAGAAACGTGACTCTTACACTCTTTACGTCACAAACAAAGATGGTGGATGAGAATAGATCTATAAAACGATAAGCAATGCGCCAGAATCAAGGTGAGACTATCCGCATCCTTTAAAACTCTACGCACATTCGTTTCACCTTAATAAGTAAACGACTATTTGAGTGAGTTAAGGCATTAGTTTGCTTCATTAAAGGGTGTTAATGAGTGTTCTCCAGTGCCTTTTGTCCGCTTTAAGGTGTTATCTCGGGAGGAGGCGACGACCCCCCCTAAAGGATGTTCGGTCCACCCCCCACTTATACAAAATAGCACTGTACCCCTGCACCCCCCCCCCAACCCACCGACTCCTGGGCTAAGCCCCGGATCTCCTACAATCCTAAATCCGCCTCTGCTCGTTACCGTGAGACACAGAGCGCTCCATATGAGCAGTTTAAAAATCCACATGATGAGTTAAAAACAAAAAACAATGTAATCCAGCGGTTTGATGATCCAATTGGTTGAAGTGAAGCGACAAACCTGCACTGCTGAGGCGGGCGAGTAGTCGTGTTGGTTGTAGCCGCAGGTTTTCTCTCGAGGCGGAGAAACCAGACGTATGGCGCTGGGGACGAGTGACAGGTTAGCCGGTAGTAGCTGACCTGTGTAGGGCGGCCTTCGTGTTGGCAGCAATCCACAGGGGGGACATTTGCACCCAGGAGAGCTGGCAGAATGGCAGCGGACAGATCCGAACAGGTGTGCTTTGCAGGGCGCACCAGATCAGGTGAAATAGAGCACAGCCCAAGTAGTCCAGTACGGTGAGCCGTGTACCGGCGCGGCTAGCTTCAAGCTACCGAGTGACAGCACGGTAGCATTAGCGCGTGTACGGATTGTTAAACGGCTAATTTAATCGTCACAATCTTAGATGGGACAGACGGGTTTGTAGCTGACGGATTTGGAGTCCAGTTGCACAAGACAACATTCAACAGAAACAGCACGAAACAGCACGAAACAATCGACAGACAACGGAGGAGGCGCGGCAGCAACTTGCCAGCGGTCCCTCACTTCCGGTTATATCCACAGATATATATACAGACCGGGCAATTATAGCATGCTTAAGCAAGTTTCGCGGGTGGTAATGTAGGGATAGGATTCACAGATAAATATTCTCACGACAACATTATTTTCAATGAGTTTCCCCTCAATATAAAATTGTGGCAATTAAATCTCTTTCCATGCCAATTGCTTAGCTTTTTATGCTGATTTCAGTCTTTTTTTTGGCTTATCTTTTTATGTTGTTTCAATCATTTTCTACTTTATATTTCGTCGCATCGAAAATAGACTTGCATCCTATTTTTAGCGGAGCCCAGCGCCGAGACGCTTCTGGGACGCTTCTGAGCCGTAACACGGCGCATCTGGTGGAATAGCACCCATTGACTAGAGTGGCCGCGATCCTAGCGGACGCCGTGGCGCAGCCGTAACGCAGACGGACTCGGTGGAATCGAGGGGTTAGACAAAGTCTCTTGGCAACATGATGTACACAATGTTTTACTTGTAAAGGATATCACTGCATACTTTAAAGACTACTCGGTTTTATTAAAACTGAAGGTTTTTTTTTAAAGAATACGCCGACATTTCGTTGACGTGTCGTGATTTTGCGTTGAAAGCAAGACAAATCGGCTACGCCGGCATTTTTATTTTAGAAATCGGAGAAACCGTCTTTTGAATTGTATGTAGTATGCTGTACATTTTTGTAATTTATCCTGCTGTAAACGTTAATTGTACACCAATTATATCAATATTTCTGGAGACTACATAAAAAGCGACTCGATTTTTCTGCCGATAAAGACGTGAAAATCCCATTCAGGGCTTCTGTGCAGGACCGTCCTGTATATAGCCATTTCAGAGAGCTGTGTACAGGACGGTCCTGTATATAGCCATTTCAGAGACCTTATATACAGGACCGTCCTGTATATAGCCACTCCCAAAATGAATAGCAGTCTGTGTGTGCCTTCTTAAATCATTTGTTTACGTCCCTCACTTCCGTTTCGCTTCTCATGCACTGATTCGCTAGCTGAACAGCCAATCAGAGTGATTGTTTGGTCCGACTGCCAGACCCGATGCATCGGGACCACATCCATGATCGGGACAGGCAGTCCAAATAAGGCGTGTCACGGTCGACGGTGCGGGACACACCAAATTGAGTTTGGGCGACAGGACACGCTTCGTCTCCCGATTTACGAAAACAGCCGAAATCGGCCTGGTGTGTCAGGGCCTTTAGAGAAGGAGAGTTGTGAGTGCTTAAGCTGTAGTAACGTGTGATTATAACGTCAGGTAGCTGCCGTGATCAAGAATTGTAAAAACGATCGATTTAATTTAAGATAATATAAGCTATCAGCAGCAGAGCAAGCACACAGGATAGCCCGGAAGTGACAACACGCTTACCACAATAGTGAGGATCCTTGTAGAAACAGCAGCTCCGATCTGGCCTTCACAATAAAACCCATGGTTTTCACTCTTCTTACAAAAATGACTTATAGGAAGAATATAAATAAAGTCTGTGTATCTTAAAGGTTTAGGTATTGTCTAAGGGGAAATCATAGCCGCTTTTATTTTGAAGTCCTCTGCACCGGAAGTGATGGTCCCGTTCTTTCTAATGGAACCAGATCATGTCTCGTGGGTTCTCTCTCGGTGTTCCTGAGGAAGTGTGTGTGCGCATCGTCTGTGTGTCTGGATGAACCTCTGACTCTGTGCTCTTTCTTCTGAAGCCTTTAGCTCGGACTCTAGAAGCTAGCTTAGCATGCTAGCTTAGCATGCTAGCTGGAAACACGCTAGCAACACAGTGAGAGAAACAGGAAGTGGTGATTTAGTAAACATGAGTGTTGTGCTGCTCTCGTTGGTGAAGCAGCGACTCACTGCGGCTGCTGAAGACATCTTTGTTCTGTTTGAAAGAACGATAGCAGAGTACGAGGAGGAACTGTCTCGTTCAAAACAGGAGAACGAGAGACACCGGAAACTACTGGACGCTGTTGTACAGCCTCAGCTTCAGATCCACAGAGCAGGTCTGTTCCCTCTTTTTTACTCAAATTCAAACTCGTCAGGTTTATTGCGCTCCCTTCCAACTTGTGTCTACATTTCTCTACAAAGTACAAATGTAAAAAAAAAACGTTTTGCCACTTAGTCTACAAATGACTTATGACAGCAACTACAGTGAACTACTACAAAGTTCAAACATTTATTTCATTTACCAAACTAAAGTAACCGAACAGTCCCTGAGCTGACTGAGCCTAAATCCCTAAAGCGTTGCTGAAAGGTAGAGTGTAGAGTAGACTATACGCATTACACTGTTACACACCTACTATATACACCTACTATGGCCAACCAGTCAGAGGTTAAGAGCCACATCAAACACACAGTCACTGATACCGCTTGTTTCAGTATTTTTGTTTTATGGAGACAAGATTTCAACGTCACTGATGCATTTTTGTGGCATTGGGATATATATTTTTTAAATCCTCTGGAGCAGAGAGAGGAGATTATTGTCATTGATTAATGCATCAGTGTTTCTTTGGGTCAAAAACACTAAACTCACAACTTAAAATGAAAGTGTTTAGTTTATTTAATAAAAGAGCACATGTTCAATGTGAAAAGTGACAGTAGTTATAGATTATTTGCAATTTGGTGCTATACATATATATTTTATATTTTAAACACCTTGAATTCCAGGGGGGGCGGGGCTCCGTTGGCGGGGCGCAGCGCCCCTCCAAGACAATGGTAGGGGAAACACTGGATAGTGTTTAATCAACGATAGGTTCCCCCCCCTCAAAGGTGATTGGTTCACTGCATCGCAGGTATTATTGTGATTGGTTCTTGGGCCACATCCTCTCATACTGACACCTGACACCACACATACACACCGGGAGCCGGGACGAAAGTAACACGGGACGAACGTAACACGGGACGAAAGTAACACGGGACGAAAGTAACACGGGACGAAAGTAACGGAGCGATTTTATCCGAGCCCAAACAACTTTGAACGGCCAAATGACGTCAGAATGATCAGCATTCAATACTTAACAGACCTACTAAATATCAGGTTTAACTGTCAGGAGTAGTGTTGTCACGGTACCAACATTTTGGTTTCGATACCAAGTCAATAATTGCGATTCCGATTATTTTTCGATACTTTTCTTAAAAAAGGGAAACAGTCTTAAATGTAATTATTGTGCTTTATTTCACACCAGAACCAGAACACAAACTTCTAAACAATGAGAACAATAAATAAAATAAATGACAATAATACGTATTAAATACAATTAATACATTTCTCACAGACAGGCCTCGTGGTGTCCGTAGGCTTGCCCTCACTGTCAGAGATATCGCTCAAATACTTCCAAATTTCACTTCTGACGTCAACAAGCCGAGGCGCAGCGGCAGTTGCACTCCCACTTGCAGCCATGCTTCTCGTTTTCTCACATGCTCTGGCAGCTAGCGCGTGCACGAGAGAGGGGAGGCACTTGAGCGTGCTTGAGAGGGGCGGGACTGCAGGCACGGCTGCAGTGCAGGGAGTGGAAGCAGAGCAACACACACGGCCCTTATTAAAACGGCGCTTTCTCACCGGAGTACTTTCCCCCGTCATTCTTAAAGTACCGACAGTGTTGGGAAAGTTCACTTTATACATGAACTAGTTCAGTTCACAGTTCACAAATTTTAAAATGAACTAGTTCAGTTCATAGTTCATAATTCAAAATGTTGAACTAAAGTTCATGGTTTCAAAAATGAACTAATTTATAGTTTATAGTTCTTTTTTCAATACGTTGCTGCGAGCTATTATTTGTCTCCTGTACGATGTTAATGGGATTTGGGTGGTAGTGGATCTGTTTTGGCGCTCTTTTTTATTCGCCACTCGCACATACCGTGAAAGGCTAGTCGTGTGCTTATTCTCAATGTGCCGTTTAAGGTTTGTTGTCGACGTCGTCGATGTACGGACTTGCTTTTTCAAACCGGGCGGACACAGTTTACAGGCAAACGTTAGATTTTTCCGTCCGAGTCAGTACTGACTTTAACGTAAAACTATTTAAAATGATCATACGCCGACGTCGTAGAGCAGGGGTCTTCAACTAAAATTCAACGAGGTCCAGTTAGAGAAAATGTCCCCATGCAAAGGTCCGGAACATCAAAATGTCTAACTTGCTTCATGAATTAGTGTGATATATATTGAAGTAGCCTGTAGCTTTATCAACATCTGTATGTAATCAACAGCTGACTGCCAATCAAATAAAGAAAGTACAATTCAAAAACAACAATATATATTGTCAATTAACATTAAATACTGTGGATATGTGTAATGTTCCTCTCGGGCTGCATTTACAAATAAACTAGAGAAAATAAATAAAATAGCTTTTGAAAATATATGCATCTTAAAAGTGCTTAATTTGAGATAAATACAATAAAGTGTAGCAGCAGCTTGAGTGTCCCTTTTTCTTTGTTAACCGTTTCACATCATGACTTAACAGTTTCAGACGATTATAGAACAACATCAGTCTTTACACATCATAACAATTGAACAGTTTCAAAGTTTCTCTTTCTGTCCCTCTTATATTGCAGTCCCCCACTCACTTTTGTTAAATTCAGTGTGAGAATTGAGCTTGAGCTTGTCCTGCCAGGAGTTTGTAAATCTGGGCTGACATGGAGTCAAGTTGTACTTTTTACAGTATTACGGCTTCTACAGATGATGTTTTTTTATGGATTTTTTGTCAAAGCACTTAAGCTATTCATTGCTATCAGGATGTTAAGAGCATTCCATGGAATATAACAAAAAGTGTATCTCGAGCCGGTTTCTGAAACTTACCTACCCCACCTTTAAGTTAAAAATCAAGGGTTTTTATTATTATTCACAGCAGGGGTGGGGAACCTTTTTCCTTTCAATTTTTACAACATCCTCCGAGGGTCGTACAAATTATTGAACTCAACCTTTGCTTAAAATATTGAAGTTAAATGCATCAATCTGGTACACTTTGAGAGCAACATTATGAGATCTATGGATACATCTCTCAACACCCATATGAAACAGAACTGTAAACATATTTTTCTTTTTGGATATTTTACAAATCACTCCCCTTTTAAACTCTATTCTTGTTATTTTTAACAACTTTTTTGTTACTGTCATATAGTATTTTATACCTGTTTTTCATTTAGTCTCATTAATAACTATAATGATCATATCAAGGTGTGCCTTAACCTCACTGAGCTGAGGATATTTGAGCCTCTCAGGAGAGCTCTCTTCCACCTGGCTGTAGAAAAGCTCTTTAAATCCGTTAGCATAGCTAGCTAACCAGATGCTAACAACAACAGATCGCCACTGTGTTTACAACTAAAGACACAGCCACGCAAACACTGCGGCATGTGTACGGCTCCTTGTGGATTATTATCCTTATATGCAATATTTTAAGGGCTGGAGCGGCGTTCCGGTGCTCAGCACTCCTTTCAGACGAGACATATACCACGTGAAGACAGGTTACGCTCGTGTTGTGTTCAATGAACCTGTCCTTGGCCAGGAAAAACAGGAACTCGCTTGTTTAATTATTTTTGCGGTCTAGATTTCTTCTTCTTTTGTGAAGTGAGAAGTTGTCCGTCAGTCGAAAACTCTTCGGTTCTCCACGAATTACACAAGTCACCCAAATCAGCGTTAAAAAAGCGGGAGGCGCCGAAAAATCCCCTATTAATGTATTGATTATAGCTCCGGGTCCGTATAGGTCGGCGTCTGGGTCCGGACCGCGGTCCGCCTGTTGCCGACCCCTGCCGGAGAGTCTCTGAGCAAGTGCTGCTGCAGCTGCTCTCGGCTTCGTCCATACTAATTCATTCATTCATTCAATGCACGCCGGTTCCGCGGTTCCACATTGTTTGTTGTGAGGAGTCTGATATATTTATTATATTATATTTTAGTGCGACAGCCAGGGGTGACAGGCGCGTACGCGTCACAGGCAGTTTGCTGTTGCCAGATTGGGTGGTTTTCCGCATTATTTTGAAGCCTGTTTACGGTGTGTTTTAACTGGGTTTTCGGCTGAAAGGCATATGAAATCTGGCACACTTTTGAACGCCGTTATAATACAGTGCTGAGAATGAACGCACTTTTGAACGCCGTTATACAGCGCTGAGAATGAACGCGTTCTCAATTACGTTCATCTAGCGGAAATACAGTACGTTCAGTTCACGTTCGCCCAAAATATGAACGCGTTCATGAACGATCGTTCATTGAACGCGTTCAGGTACATCACTGAGTACCGATACTAATGAAACGGAGGAATCGTAACGTTTTTAACGGCAGGGTATCGCGGTACCTTTCAAGTATCGGCTCCTGTACTCGCCTCCTGTCCTCACAATTCTTATTAATCCCGGTACTGGACAATTGTTATTTGTTCCTACTCGGAACCGAGTTTTGCTTCCCAACCCGGCCACTGTGCTACACTTCCCACCCCGCTCCGCGCCGCCCCCGTCTAACTGTACAGAAAGCGGCGAGATGCATTTCCTTAGGAATCGACAAGCAGAACCGAAACTAACATTTCTAAACGAACAATGGCGGACACGGACAATTTGCCAATGAGTTCTGCCTTTTGTAAATTGAATGCATCAATAATCTGTCAATAAATCAGGGCGAAAAACGTCACTTGTCCGCCGGACAAGTCAATTGAAAGATCTACTTGTCCGATATTGTAAATAACACGTCCCGGACGGTGGGACGTGTACTTTTTTGCACACTGAACACTAGTCAAGAGTCAGTGTCTCTCCCCCAAACTCACACATATACAATTCGATATGAACTGAAGAGCCGCATGAAACTAGGCAAAGAGCCGCATGTGGCTCGAGAGCCGCGGGTTGGCCACCCCTGATATACAGTATAGGGTACACTGTAGTGACTGTACACCATGTATTTTCTACAACTCTACATGTGTACATTATACAGTACATAGTACTACATACATAGTGATGTACATACATACTGTTAGAAATTAAAATCAATGTTGATATGGCGTAATTTGAATTAAATACACTATTTAATTTAAATCAGTTTTATTCTGAAAAAACCAGAAGTTCACAGTAACTTAATATTTTATTCTGAAAATTATTCACTTCCGGTTAGCATTAGCATGTGGCGAAATGCTACGTTTTCACACCGTGAAATGACATGTGGTGTTGTACACTGAGCACACTGGGTTTAGCACTCATTTATTCCCGCTGAATAACGTTCATCAGGGAATGTTTAAATAACCACAGACACCAGAATGATGTAATTTAGCAACAGAAAAAGACAGGAATTGCATTGGACCCGCCCCCCGACGACGCCAGCCAATATGAGAAGACCTCAGATGACAACAGGAAGAGTAAGCCAATAATTGATCTCTTCTACCTGCTGACCTGGGCTGACGGGAGATGAGGAGAGCGCCTCCTTTTGCAATTTCATTTGTACACCACCGCATCTTTTGTGTAATTAAATGCTGTACTTTTATAAGTACTTGACTCTTTTCAGTCTCTCCTGCCTTCAAGGAGGTTTTAGATGGTTTAGAACAAAAAGGAGAATATCCATAAGTGCTAGTATTTTTGCGAGTCCAAGTACCGGTTCCCGACGTTCCGGTTTTAACCGGACTTGAACCGAAACTTTTTACAAGTCCAGTACCAGTTCGGCGTACCGGTACGCAGCACTACGCGTGCGCAGCAGCTAACCTGCCTGCGAGCCTTCGCTCAGGTCACATTTACACACGGAGCGGCTGAAGCCCGCTAGCACTATTAGCACTAGCAGTATCGCTAGCAGCCACATCGTTTAGGCTGTCAAATACGCTGCACCCTTTTAGATTCAATGAGTGTCTCGTTTGCAAATGCTTCATTAAGTTGCTTGTGTTACCCCCTTTACAAGCAACTCATTGAGTACATAGATTGCACCTTGCACTATCGCCACTACATTTTTTTAAAGTGCACCCAGACCTTGATCGCCTCGCTCTGCCCGCCATGCCTGCGGGAGTCTCACAACAATAATAAGAGCGCTGTTGAGAAAGATGACGAGTGGCCAATCAGAGGGCTCTCAAACCGGATACATCACACGGGATGAGGGTTCCCAACCAACCAGAATGGTTTCAAGTTAAATTAAGGAAGTAGACGTAACACATATACCGATAGCAGCACCGTTTGTCCAGCGGCTTAACGGTATACCGATAGTTCAATGGAGATGCGCAGAGAAAAAAAAAAAGTTTTAACAACACGTTTATTTATTGACTTCATTCCTGTATAACCATTTTGCGCAAAGATGGCACTGTTTGTCAGAGCACTTCATCCTTCTGGGATTTCATGAAGAACAGCTCCAACGCCTGTGTGTATGGGAACGCCTCTGGTGCTGGTCCATTAACTGCCAGTGTTTCCCACAGATCTGAAATATGCTTGGGGGGGTGGTTGAGGTGACGTGCAACAACATTAACCTTTCTGGTGGTCGCTTGTTAGCAGACCCTTCACGCGATGGCAGAGCGAACAGGTACAGGCAGGGCCCATAATGATAGCCCTATAGTTTAAATCTACTACCCACACATGAACATATGGAAATGGATTACTATTTAAAAAAATAAATGTATTTATAAATGTATTTAGGAACCTATCCATGTGATTTTTAGTGGGGGTCGACCTCAAATCCTCTAGGGGGTCCAGAGGCATGCCCCCCCGGTAAGATTTTATTTTTTATGTTGGAGTTAAATGCATCAATCTGGTGCATTTTGAGGGGAAAATAAAGAGACTAGATCTATGGAAACACCTATATTAAACAGAACTGTATACATTTCAATAATCATAAAATCATGGCCATAACCAATAACATCCTCCCTTTTTCCAATATGTGTGTCTGTGCTCCTGAATCAGCCTCTCCTGTCTCCCTCCTCTCCCCCTCTCCTCACCCCCTCTCCCTCCTCTCCTCTCCCTCCTCTCCCCCCTGCTCCTCTTTGAGGCAGCAGCAAAGACTAGTTTTCTCTCAACAAGTTTTAAAAGTGTATCTTACCTTTTTTCACCTTGTTAACTATTTATTTATTTATTCATGCATATTTTACTAATCACATTACATTTCATTTAGCTGACGCTTTTATCCAAAGCGACTTATAATGACTGATTACAGGGACATTATCCCCGGAGTAACTAAGGGCTAAGTGCCTTACTCAAGGGCACACTAGTGGTGGTGTTCCTGGCGGGATTTGAACTCACAGCCTTCCGATCTTCAGCCCACCTCACTATCCATTAGACCAGGGGTTCCCAACCTTTTTTCCCAAGAGCCCCCCCAAATGAAAATTATAAATGTCTTTCTTTTTATGCCTTTAATACTAACTTGAATTTTTATTAAAATTAATTAATCAATTATTTTTTATATTTTATTGTAATGTAGAGACAAGGCTTTAGTGACACTCATGTATTGCCTTACAGGTTGGGAACCACTGCATTAGACCAATCACTACCCTCTCAAATGGAAATATGTGTTTACATAAATGGTGACCACACCGTTTGAGACCCACTGAGAACTTAGACTAAGTTAACTTTCTGAACACTCAGAGAGTCCTTTACCTCACCTGAGCTGAGGTTATCCCGAGCTTGAATGACACACAGAGACCACAGAGACCATACATCATGTGGACAGCCAGTCCCACTGTGTGAGACAGGCCACTTAACAGCCAGAAGAAGGCGAGATCAGAGCAAGAGAGTGAGGGATCATTGTCCACAAGTTAATCGATCGCAGATGGCGTCGTGGTCACGGACGAATAAAAAATAAAAATAAATAAATGTGTCGCGAAATATACAACAGGGCAACAGTGGACCTCTGTCGCCTGTCAGCGCAACTTACATGATGCCGTTTTAAAAAGTTAAGGGCGGTGCCGGCCGCCAGCGAACCGAGCCGACCGCCAGCGGCCCGCTGACGACCGACCATTCTGTGATTCTCCAGAACACACAGATGGCCAGTCCGCCCCTGGTTACCCTGTATTCCACCGAGTCGCCGCGGCGCAGACGGACCCGGTGGAATACAGGGTCTACCGCGTTTAGGAACCGTAAAGCAGAACCGAAATTGTGTACTTTTTATCGGTACTCGGTACCCAGCATTTTCTTATCGTTCTCATCTGGAACCGAGTTTTGGTTCCCAACCCTAGTCTTATGTAATATTCAATGGTTTGTTTTATCTTTTCATTTCAATGAAATATGAAGCCATTTCTGTGTTTGTTAAGATACATGTTTTTTGAGTCACTATAGGTGGTGGGCGTGTCATTGGATTTGGGTGGTGACATTTGTGCTTATATCCGGTTGCTTTTACCTGCTCACCGGGCAATAGATGGGGGAGTGAGCTAGAGAAGGACAATTTTTGTTGACCGCACGCACTCACGCAGGCACTCAGGCACGCATACAAGGAGATACGTACATGGATATGTAATATTGCATTTTTGGAAAGGAAATAAAAGGTCAAACGCATACTGTGTTGGAAAGACTGAGTTTTTGCGCGTCCACAGTGTTTTTTCTCTTGTTTAGTCCCTCGCGGCACTTTGTTTAAGATTACTGCCGCAATAATCACTATTCCATGATATTCAATTCATTGAGATGCACCTGTATGAGTCCAAGTACAGGTTTAGCAAGGCGTTGCTAAACGACTACTCTGAGAAACTCCAACACCAGTTCTCAGATAACGACTCTGCAGACAGGTCACAAACTGTAAGGCTAAGGCCTCACACTCTGTCAACAACCGACGCCTTGCTAACCGGCAGTGAAACTACATTTTAGATCAGTTACCGTACTAACTCACCTGTTGTCCTGAAACTCTCAGGGCATCTGGAAAAAAGGTGTAATTGACAGACTATTGAGCCCACAGAAATACACAGTGGGCGGAACTTCGTGGTTAGATTTTAAATTCTAATATTCTACAGTTTCTCTGAATATGTGTTTCCTGTTTCCTGCAGACGTCCAGCAGCTGGTGGTGGTTAAAGAAGAGGTTCCCCCTGAGCAGCAGGAGTGGAGCTCCACTCTGGACCAGGAGGACCCAGAGCCCCCCCCACACATTAAAGTGAAACAGGAGGAACCATGGAGCAGTCAGGAGGGAGAGCAGCTTCAAGGGCTGGAGGAGGCTGACATCCTCAAGTTCACGTTCACTCCTGTCCCTGTGAAGAGTGAAGATGATGAAGAGAAACCTCAGTCCTCTCAGCTTCATCAAAGACAAACTGAACACCTGGAAACAGAAGCTGATGGAGAGGACTGTGGAGGACCAGAACCAGCCAGGAGCTCAGATCCAGAGAGACATTTACAACCAGAGACTGTGGACAACCCTGGACACTCTTCTGAACCTGACACTGAAGACAGTGCTGATTGGAAGGAGACCAGAGAACCAGGTTCACAGTCTCAGAGAAATGAACAAGACCCTGTCAGTGATTCAAGACGTAGGACTGGAAAGAAAGACTTTAGATGCTCTCAGTGTGCGAAAAGATTTGGCCGCAAGTCAAGTCTGAAAAGACATATCATAATTCATACCGGAGAGAAACCATTTACCTGCTCAGTCTGTGAGAAACCTTTTGCACATAGAGGACATTTAAAGTCCCACATGAGAATCCACACTGGAGAGAAACCATTCAGCTGCAGAGTTTGTGACAAAAGATTCACCCGGAGTCGTTCGGTCAAAAGCCATAAGTGTGTTGGTCGTCAGTCCTCACAGCTTCATCAAACTCAAACTGAGGAGAACCGAGAGGCAGAGCCTGAGGACAACCCTGGAGACTCTTCAGAACCTGACATTTTCCAAGTCAAATCTGAAACAAAATAAGAGGACAATTAATTAGTCCTTCGACAATTCACATGAGAAAAATATGTCTGGCTGTATAAACTCTGTTTGACAATGTTCATACATGACTTCATATAAACTCCATCTTTATCAACAGAAGTTTTGAATATGTTTAATGTTGTTGTCATACTACTTTTCTGATGTGTACTATAACCACTGACTGATTAATCTGTAGTAGTTTCTTTAATAATCTGTTTGGTTAATGAAATGTTGTGACTTTAAACTTCCATTGGGATGTTGTTGATAGTTCCTGTTGAGTCATCAGTCTGTTCTGGTCTAAAAGAAGAACCAATGACTTATTAATATAGAGAATAATTACGATGTTTCCAGTTTGATTCTGTTTATATCATCAAACTAAAAGAAAAATTCCTTTGAAACAGACTCACATTCCTGCATATTGTTTGTTTTGCAGCAGATTACATTCAGCTCATTTAGAGTTCAGATGGAGTTTTAGGATTATTCCTGCTTTTTGAAACTGTAGTACGGGCTCATATGTTTCATTGTTGGTGTTCTGTTAAATGCAAATTGAAGTCCTTTCACCTCCGTTGAATCAGGATGGAAGCAGAAATAAAATACTTGTTCATATCGAACGCTGAATTGTAACTCGTGTTCTTGCTTTTTATACCCGTCTTAATCTATATTAGCCTTTTTAAATGTCATTCTTTCTGCTCTTTAATATTGAAGGTTTATTTAGATGAGATTAGATTTACTTATATATTTAGTTGTAGATGCAGAAACAAGTAATAAACAAGGCATCGCACTGAAGCTGAAACTATTATAGAAAAGAGATAACTATATGCATATAAACATCAACAATATACTTACCTCCAGAGGTTCTATGGTACACACACGAGATATACAGAATAAGTTAGAGTACGCTGTAATCAACAAATTGTTCAGAGTTATTGAAAGTGAAAAACAGAAAATAACCGCAATTTTCGCCAACGCTTCTGTGGACTGTGCATCTGTTTCCTCTTCGCCTTTGGTGTTATGAAGAGACCAATCAGATTCTTCCACGTGAACTGGGGGATGAATGATGGATCCTCCACATATCATGCCAATCTTCATCTGGTGTTTCTACATGGAGTTCTTCCTCCCATCTAACCGTGATATATTTAGTTGAGTGTTTGTCATGTTTTGCTAAATCCTTGATATAATGCTGAAATGATTCTTATGTTTCTTTCCTGATATGTTTTAGTTATTTGGATGATATTATTCAACTCCTTGGAAGAATCTGATCCGACTTCCCTCGTGTAACAGTCCCTTAGTTGAAGGTATCTATAGAGTTCATGTGTTCCCAATGTGTGTTTTCTTCTCAGATGATCAAAACCCTCCAGCCCCCCTTCCTTAACCAAAACACACCAAGCTGTTATTCCTGTCTCTGCCCATTGTTTAAAACCTTGATCTTATTTAGCAGGTTTGAAGTTTCCATCTTAAGCTACCCATTGTATTATATTTGCATCATTTTGAATCTTATATATGTTCAATACTTGAATCCATAGATCCAATGTGTGCACTGTTATTGGACCCATTTTAGTTTTAAGTTCCTTATATCGTTTATAATCCCCAATCATGTTTTGAATTGGAATCTGGTTTACTTCATTTTCCATATCCTTCCACTCTGCTCTAAATTCCGTTTCACACCAACAGTAAATAGGTCTTAGCAGCATAGCAGTACTCCAGCAATTTGAGCAAACCCATACCGCCTCTTTCTTTGGGTGGCTGGAGAGTTCTGTTCCTAACTCTTGGCCTCTCCCCCCCCCAAACAAATCTGGATATCAGTCCGTCCCAATGTATAAATGGACCTTGGGGGCCCTCTACTGGTGAAGATTGGAATAGATAGAGAAATCTAGGTAGAACATTGAGTTTAACGATTTCAATTCTTGAGTTTAGGTCGAGTGGTAAGGTGGACTTATATCTTTTTTGATTTCTTGGTTTAGATTGTTGTAATTCACTCTTTACAAATCAGAGATGTTTTTTGCCCAATGTACATTTCACATTTATGTTTAATTTATTATTACATTCCTTACACACTTAATGAATATAATATCCTACTTTATATTTGGTTTACTGTAAATTGGTATTTCAAAATGTATATTTTCTTCTTTTTTAATGCTGTTTTATTTCTGTTTGGAGATGTTTACATTTTAGAAGTGTTTATTTCTACTCTTTTAATTTCTCTCATGTGCAATGCCTTGTCTTTTATGCTGCTGCAACGCAATCATTTCCCAGATTGGGATCAATAAAGTGCATCTCATCTTATGCATTGGAAGCTATCTGTTAGCCGCACATGCTAACAGGCTTCAGATAAACTCGTTGAGACTCTAATGTTATTATTGTACATTCACATTTACTTTAATAAATACATATTTTTATTTTATTTATCTTATTATATTTAATTTGTTATTAATGGACTATATGTCACAAAACCAATTCTTCCCTCAAGATAAGTATTTTAATTATTCATGTATTTATTCTCTCTATTATAGATTAGTCTTTCTCTTTTATTTAATGTTCCAGTTTGTATTGCCCCCATGTGTTGCTGTAGCTCCACCCCTTGATGGCACTGTTTGTTTCTTCCCCTGGATCCCTATAGAGTTTAAAAACTACAACCCCCATGATGCATTAGCTGTTATCCTTGCTAACAGAGACACACTTGTCAAGACTGTAAAGAGTCAGAGAGTTTTTAGTGCGGCAGCTTAGCAAAATGATGGGGACATGCTGGATAAAAGCACCACATGTTTTACTTTTTTAGTTCCAGACTAGTGTGTTACAACACTCGGATCAATCATAGTTTAAAAACGGTTGAGGTCCTGGATAATATAATCAAGGTAGATGAATTGCTATTTGTATTCGAATCAAGACTCAACAGAGTTTTCTTGTTTTTTCCTTTTATGCCAAACCTGGCAACTCCGGGTTTACTTTGTTTGTTAAAGGTGTCATTTTATCTTCAAATTGTACGTGCGTCTTTCAAGTCTGTCATTAGTGTTACTCATTGCATAGCGGGGTGAACATTTATAGGAATATATTTCAGCAGATTTGTATCACCCAGATTCCACCTTTTCTGTAGAATGACTCATCTATCTATCTATCTATCTATCTATCTATCTATCTATCTATCTATCTATCTATCTATCTATCTATCTATCTATCTATCTATCCATCCATCTATCTATCTATCTATCTATATATCTGATCAATCTATCTATATATCTGATCTATCTATCTATCTACTCTATCTATCTATCTATCATCTATCCATCTATCTATCTAGCTATCTATCTATCTATCTATCTATCCTATACATTAATCTATCTATCTTCTATCATCTAATATCTTCTATCTTATAATAGGCAGGTTCAAGCAGAGTGGGGTCGCCTATCCCTTTTAATGAGAGAGAGAAGGGGGGGGGGGGGGAGGTGTGGCGCTGTGCAGTGTTAGAAGCGAGAGTGAGCGAGCGTAGAGTGTGTACCGGAAGAGAGCGGGAGTAGCAGCAGTGATCAGTCTGTCTCCAGTTAGCTGTATAACAAAGTCCTGAGGAAACACAGCGGCCTCCCAAGGAACAGCCTGCCTGTCTGCCTCATTTCAGAGATCGAATGCTGAGGTTTTATTAAATGTGCCAACTGCTAGGACTGTCTCAGGGAAGCAGCTTCTAGATGCAGCTCCTCTGTCTTGGAATAGTCTGCAAATTAAATGGAAACTGAACAATCTGGTGCCACTAAATGTTTTTTAAAGCTCGGTTGGATGCTACTCAATCGGAAGCTGTTGGTACCTGTTTATGTGGATAATTATGTACATGATGCTGGATGATGTCCTTTTGTTGTTCTGTTTATGCTTTTATGTTTCATGTGGAACTACTTGAGCAGGTCTCCCTTGGAAAAGAGATCAATGATCTCAATGGGATTTTATCTGTATAAATAAAGGTTTGAAATGAAATGAAATGAAATGAAAGACGGCTGTCTCTCTCGCGAGCGAGCGCAGAGCCGCTCACGGGCGCAGAGCCGCTCGCGGGGGTTTAATCTGCGCGCGAGGGTCATTTTATGCACGTGTAAAAGCACATTTTCCGCTCGTGAGTAGCTTGTTTTACGCGCTAGAATATTGACCCAAATCTGACTCCATACTTAGGGACGCTTAAACGGGGCAACCCCTCTGCAGTGGAAATGCGCCATAAAGGCCCTGACACACCAAGCAGTCACCAGAGGACTCGCCGACGCCGACGTCGGCTGTTGCGTCGCGCTGTTCTCCTGCGTCTTGGCCATGTGTCGCACGGGAACACACCGCAAAGACTTCAGTGCGTGAGTGGCAATAACTCTCCTTACCAGCAGGCGGCGGTAGTGTGTATTAGTCATTCAAAAGAGGCAACAACCGGAAGACAGAGAAGAAGAACAGACCGTGATATAAACAAACAACAAATAGCGTGCGTTTCATTTTCACTCTCGTCCATCGACAACATGTCTCGTGCGGCACTGGAGCTAGATGTGGGTTCTGCCCGCTCTGTATTCATGTCATGTTGACAGGTTATCATCATGTAGGCGTTGATAAAAGCTCATTCTAATGTTGTGTTGAAGGTGCGAAATACAGTTTTGCATTGCCTATCCTGCTATTTGTGTTTATTCTTTTAATTAGTGATGGTGAGATGAAGCCTTTTGAAGCTTTGAAGCTTTCCAGCCAATTGGTTCGCAAAAGGGTTCATCTCATGAGGCTTCATCATGGGCTTCATCTGAACACAAACCCCCCTGTTGGTCAAAGTGTGTAAAACAGGCAGATTGGACATCTCAACAGTGTGCTCTATCTCATACCGAGTTCCCATTGAGTAAAGCCTTAGAATAACTCTAAACACGAACATAACATCATATTTTCATGTTAACAATATTGTATTTATTCCAGTTGAATGATTGTGATTGAAAAGCCTAAGGAGGCTGGTAAACTTTGCAAAGAGGGATTTATATTCCTTAATAATATTCATAAACTTAACCATGTTGTAGCCGGAGAAAGGCTAAACCATATCAAAGAATACATTTATTAACTACATTATCTCATTTAGCTGCAGCTTTTATAAACAACAACAAATACGTATTGTTCAGTCATTGAACCAGGGACCCTGCGGTCAGGAGTCAGCTGCTTTCCAGCTGAGCCACAGCACACACACTAAAGCTCCCTGACAACACTGTAAGATATGTATTCCTGTATTTATTCATGTTTTCACTCCTACATTTATTTATGCTTGTATCTATTTATACTTATGACATGTTCCGACCTCTATATGAGTGAGGGTCTGAGCTCTCTTGATTCCATCGTGTCACCGGGCTCGGGTACAGGAGGGGTAATATGGTTCTTATTATACATCCATGGGTATTATGAGCGATGTGGTTCAGCGGTTCAACCGATCTGAATCCTTCCTGAAGCAGTCACGTGGTATCGACAGGCAGCGAGGCTTCGTTTGTCATCAGTGACGTCACTGGCCCAAAACAATACAAGCCTCGGTACACGCTTCACAAAAGGCTTCACAAAAGGCTTCGGTGGTTACTCGACACACGCTCCGAAGCCTCGGCGCAATACGTAACATCACTACTCTCTACATCCATGGTTCTCTCTCGGTGTTCCTGCGGAAGTGTGTGTGAGCATCGTCTGTGTGTGTGAGCATCGTCTGTGTGTCTGGATGAACCTCTGACTTTGTGCTCTTTCTTCTGAAGCCTTTAGCTCGGACTCTAGAAGCTAGCATAGCATGCTAGCTTAGCATGCTAGCTGGTAACACGCTAGCAACACAGAGGGAGAGAAACGGGAAGTGGTGATTTAGTAAACATGAGTGTTTTGCTGCTCTCGTTGGTGAAGCAGCGACTCACTGAGGCTGCTGAAGACATCTTTGTTCTGTTTGAAAGAACGATAGCGGAGTACGAGGAGGAACTGTCTCGTTCAAAACAGGAGAACGAGAGACACCGGAAACTACTGGACGCTGTTGTTCAGCTTCAGATCCACAGAGCAGGTCTGTTTCCTCTTTACCAATATCAATTATCAATTGAAAATTAACTCATAATCAACTCAAATTCAAACTCGTCAGGTTTATTGCGCTCCCTTCCAACTTGTGTCTACATTTCTCTACAAAGTACAAATGTAAAAAAACAACTTTTTGCCACTTAGTCTACAAATGACTTATGACAGCAACTACAGTGAACGACTACAAAGTTCAAACATTTATTTCATTTACCAAACTAAAGTAACCAAACAGTCCCTGAGCTGACTGAGCCAAAATCCCTAAAGCGTTGCTGAAAGGTAGAGTGTAGAGTAGACTATACGCATTACACTGTTACACACCTACTATATAGTATATAGGCTACACTGTAGTGACTGTACAGTCAGTGTACTGTACTGTCTGTACACCATGTCTTTTCTACAACTCTACATGTGTACATTATACAGCACATACTACATACATAGTGATGTACATACATACTGTTAGAAATTAAAATCAATGTTGATATGGCGTAATTTGAATTAAATACACTATTTAATTTAAATCAGTTTTATTCTGAAAAAACCGGAAGTTCACACTAACTTGATATTTTATTCTGAAAATTATTCACTTCCGGTTAGCATTAGCATGTGGCGAAATGCTACGTTTTCAAACCGTGAAATGACATGTGGTGTTGTACACTGAGCACACTGGGTTTAGCACTCATTTATTCCCGCTGAATAACGTTCATCAGGGAATGTTTAAATAACCACAGACACCAGAATGATGTAATTTAGCAACAGAAAAAGACAGGAATTGCATTGGACCCGCCCCCCGACGACGCCAGCCAATATGAGAAGACCTCAGATGACAACCGGAAGAGTAAGCCAATAATTGATCTCTTCTACCTGCTGACCTGGGCTGACGGGAGATGAGGAGAGCGCCTCCTTTTGCAATTTCATTTGTATACCACCGCATCTTTTGTGTAATTAAATGCTGTACTTTTATAAGTACTTGACTCTTTTCAGTCTCTCCTGCCTTCAAGGAGGTTTTAGATGGTTTAGAACAAAAAGGAGAATATCCGTAAGTGCTAGTATTTTTGCGAGTCCAAGTACCGGTTCCCGACGTTCCGGTTTTAACCGGACTTGAACCGAAACTTTTTACAAGTCCAGTACCAGTTCGGCGTACCAGTACGCAGCACTACGCGTGCGCAGCAGCTAACCTGCCTGCGAGCCTTCGCTCGGGTCACATTTACACATGGAGCGGCTGAAGCCCGCTAGCACTATTAGCACTAGCAGTATCGCTAGCAGCCACATCGTTTAGGCTGTCAAATACGCTGCACCCTTTTAGATTCAATTACATTACATTGCATTTAGCTGACGCTTTTATCCAAAGCGACTTACAATAAGTACATTCGACCAGGAAGACACAACCTTGAGGAAAACAGAATCATATAAGTACATCAGGTTTCAAAGAGCCAATCGTTTCAAGTGCTACTCAACTGGCTTTAGATAAGCCAGTTCTTTATAATAATAATAATAATAATAGCTTTGATTTGTATAGCGCCTTTCAAGGGACCCAAGGTCTATATATGTAAGTGCTCTGTTAGCAGTTCTTTGTTAGTCATTCTATCGCTCGAAGTGGAGTCGAAAGAGATGAGTTTTCAGTCTGCGCCGGAAGGTGTGTGAGCTTTCTGCTGTCCTGATGTCAATAGGGAGCTCATTCCACCATTTTGGAGCCAGGACAGCAAACCCACGTGTTTTTGCTGATGGGAACTTGGGTCCCCCTCGCAGCGAGGGTGCAGCGAGCTGTTTGGCTGATGCAGAGCGGAGTGCAAGTGCTGGGGTGCACGGTTTAACCATGTCCTGGATGTAGGAAGGGCCAGATCCATTCGCAGCATGGTACGCAAGTACCAGTGTCTTGAAGTGGATTCTAGCAGTTACTGGAAGCCAGTGGAGGGAGCGGAGGAGCAGAGTGGTGTGGGAACATTCAGGAAGGTTGAAGACCAGACGAGCCGCTGCATTCTGGATGAGCTGCAGAGGTCGGATGGCACATGCAGGCAGACCAGCCAGGAGGGAGTTGCAGTAGTCTAGGCGTGAGATGACGAGAGCCTGGACCAGAACCTGTGTGGCTTTCTGGGTCAGCTGGGGACGTATCTTCCTGATGCTGTAGAGCGTGTATCTGCAGCAGCGGTTTGTAGCAGCGATATTTGCAGTGAAGGACAGGTTGTTATCTAGGGTCTCACCCAGAGTCCTTGCAGTCTGAGTCGGGGAAACAACAGAGGGGCCGATGTTGATGGTCAGGTCAAGAGTGGGACAATCTTTTCCCGGAAGGAAAAGCACTTCAGTTTTGTCAAGGTTGAGCTTGAGATGATGAGCGGACATCCACTGAGAGATGTCAGCTAAACAAGCAGAGATGCGTGCGACGACCTGGGTCTCTGAGCGGGGGAAGGATAGGATTCATTGGGTGTCGTCAGCGTAGCAGTGGTATGAAAAACCATGCGGGCTAATGACAGATCCGAGCGAGTTTGTGTACAGGGAGAAGAGGAGGGGACCAAGAACAGAGCCCTGAGGGACCCCTGTAGTTAATTGACAAGGGTCGGACTCGGACCCTCTCCAAGTGACCCTGGAGGTACGGTCTTTGAGGTATGAGGTGAGGAGGGAAAGTGCAGAGCCTGAAACTCCAAGTTCTTGGAGAGTGAAGGAGGATCTGATGGTTCACCGTGTCGAATGCAGCAGACAGGTCCAACAGGATGATGACAGAGGAGAGGGAGGCTGCTTTAGCCGTGTGCAGTTCCTCAGTGACAGCAATGAGGGCAGTTTCTGTGGAGTGACCTGCCTTGAAACCAGACTGGTGCGGATCCAGAAGGTTGTTCTGATGGAGATAACAGGAGAGTTGTTTAAAGACAGCGCGTTCAAGTGTTTTAGACAGGAACGGGAGGAGAGAGACAGGCCTGTAGTTTATAACATCAGACGGGTTGAGAGTGGGTTTCTTTAGGAGAGGGTTTACTCTTGCCTCCTTGAGACTGTTTGGAAAGTGACCAGAAGTTAGAGAAGTGTTGATGAAATGGGTGAGAAACGGTAGAATATCAGGAGCGATAGTCTGAAGGAGGTTTGAAGGGATAGGGTCCAGAGGACAGGTGGTAGGGCGGGCAGAGGACAGGTGGTAGGGCGGGCAGAGGTAATGAGGGTAGGAACCTCACTTGGCGAGAGAGGGGAAAAAGTAGTTAGTGTGCCGGTTGACCGTCGGTCAGGTGACCCAGCGGTGAGTAAAGGTGAGTCAGAAAAAGAAGAGCGAATATCGTCAACCTTTTTTTCAAAGTAGTTAACAAAGTCGCTTGACAGAAGGGAGGAGGGGGGAGGGGCTCTGGGGGGTCCAAGAGGGTGGAGGAGGAAGGGGCTTTGGGGGGGTCCAAGAGGGTGGAGAAGATGGAAAATAGTTTTTTAGGATTGGAATAGGAAGATTGGATCTTGTCTTGAAAGAAAGTGCTTTTTGCCTGAGAGATGGAAGCAGAGAAAGAGGAGAGCAGATCCTGATAGGTTAGGAGGTCGTCGCAATGTTTGGATTTCCACCGTTTCCGCTCTGCTGCCCGAAGGACGGTTCTATTAGCACGCAGTGCGTCATTTAGCCAGGGAGCAGGAGGGGACTGACGAGCCTGCCGAGATGTGAGAGGACAGAGAGAGTCCAGAGAGTATGAGAGAGGAGAGAGGAGAGTTTTCGCAGCAGAGTTTGGAGGCAGGAGTTGGAAGGAGTCAGAGGAAGGGAGGGCTGAGAGCACCGAGGAGGCAAAGGTAGAGGGGGAGAGGGAACGGAGGTTACGGCGGACAAGTGCAGGATGAGAAGAGATTAGTTTGTTATGTTTGGAAAGGGGTAAAGAGAATGAGATGAAGAAGTGATCGGAGGTGTGGAGCGGGTTTACAGAGAGGTTAGAAGGACATTGCCAGCTTTATGAGTCGGTGGGGACGGAGACAGTGAGAAAGCAAAGGCGGTTAACAGAGATGTTAGTTCGTCTATCTTCCCCGTCTGGAGGTTGAAGTCTCCGAGAAGTACAGCGGGAGGGCCAGTTTCAGGGATGTGTGAGAGGAGAGGATCTAACTCCTCCAGGAAGTCCCCAAGGCGCCTGGTGGACGTTAGAGAACAACAAGGGTTCATTATATAGGATAGGTTACTGTGACGGCATGGAGTTCAAAGGTGGAAGGAGTGAAGTTAGGTAGCTTGAAGAGGGAACAGCTCCATTTGGGAGAGAGCAGGAGACCAGTGCCCCCTCCTCTGCCAGTGGGTCTGGGTGTATGGGAGAAGGAGCATGCTGTGGAGAGAGCTGCTGGGGTGGATGTGTTGAATGGAGTAATCCAGGTCTCAGTGAGAGCAAGGAAATCCAGAGACTGCAGGGAAGCGTAGCCAGAGATGAAGTCAGCCTTAGGAACAGCTGACTGGCAGTTCCACAGGCCGCCTGAAACTATGGCAAGTAATAATTGCACCTTGTCTTTTTCTTTTTTAGTGTAGTGGAGCCACACTTTAGAGCGTTTACCGCAAATCATCTTTGGTGTTATGAAGTGGCTGAGCTCATAAACTGTCTACGGGAGGGCGGGGGGGGAGCCTCGCTGCAGGGCAACAGTGGACCTCTGTCGCCTGTCAGCGCAACTTACATGATGCCGTTTAAAAAAGTTAAGGGCGGTGCCGGCCGCCAGCGAACCGAGCCGGCCGCCAGCGGCCCGCTGACGACCGACCATTCTGTGATTCTCCAGAACACACAGATGGCCAGTCCGCCCCATGTTACCCTGTATTCCACCGGGGCGCAGACGGACCCGGTGGAACACAGGGTCTACCGCGTTGAGGAACCGTAAAGCAGGACCGAAATTTTGTACTTTTTATGGGTACCCGGTACCCAGCATTTTCTTATCGTTCTCATCTGGAACCGAGTTTTGGTTCCCAACCCTAGTCTTATGTAATATTCAATGCTTTGTTTTATCTTTTCATTAGCTGTAAGCTGCAATCATCAAGGTTAAAACGCTGGAAATAATCCCTTTGTATGTGATGAATCTATGTAATGTATACGTTTAAACTTTATAAATTGAATTACTGACATAAAATCACTATTCCATGATATTCAATTCATTGAGATGCACCTGTATGAGTCCAATTACAGGTTTAGCAAGGCGTTGAGAGATGCTAAACGACTACTCTGAGAAACTCCAACACCAGTTCTCTAGGGGTGTAACGGTACCCGTACCGAAATTATTACGTGTGTACCGAAGTGTACCGAACAAATATAACGTTAAACGTAAAAAATTGAGAACGTGAACAACTTCTTGGAAGTAATCTCAGGTGCTGCGTCGCAGCATTCAGAGTAATTTGCACCCATTGTGATCAACGCATCATAGAGCGAGCAAGTCATTTCATTGGACGAGCTGGTCAGAGGGATGCGTTCATATGTAGTCAGTGATTTGAGGAACTGTCGAAATGGCGAACGCAGATAAAGTTGAGCTCGAAAATCCTCCAGCATCATTGAAGTCTCCGGTTTGGGAACATTTTGGTTTCGCAGTTACGTACAAGGATGACGGACAAAGACAGGTGGACCGAACCAAAGCTGTTTGTCGGCATTGTTCAACTAACATTGGTTACGCGGCTGGCAATACATCAAACTTGCACACTCATTTGAAAAGGCATCACCCGAACGTGAATATCACCGGTACCAAAACACTGAAGTGCAATCCCAACTCCCGCTAGCATTTAAGCCTCCACCACTCGCAGAGAGTTCAGACCAAGCCAAAGCTATTACAAACGGCAAATATCCTTATGTTGCCATGTTAGCAAAGCGCTACCTGGCTGTGTCTGCTACCTCTGTCCCTAGAGAGGGTGTTCTCCACAGCAGGAGACGTTGCTAGTGCCAGCAGATCTGCCCTTTCAGCAAGCCATGTGGACAAGTTCATCTTTCTTTAAACAACATGAAAATACACTGACAAGCAATTCCTAATGTCAAACTGGCTGCTTAGGTAGTACAGTTCAAATACAGATGATTTCAGTTAATCGAAAAGCTGCACCTTAATGTTTATTTTATTATATTTTATATTTATTTGAGTGAATATTCACAATTTAATAATAATTAAAAACCCAAAACTAATAGTTTATGTTTTGTGAGTACTAGTACAGTAAAGTTCAAATACAGATGATTTCAGTTAATCGAAATGCTGCACCTTAATGTTTGTTTTATTATATTTTGTATTTATTTGAGTGAATACATTATTCACAGTTTAATAATAATTAAAAAAAAATATGTTGTGTTTTGTGATAATTTTCTGCTGTACCGAAAACGTACCGAACCGAACCGTGACCTAAAAACCGAGGTACGTACCGAACCGAAATGTTTGTGAACCGTTACACCCCTACAGTTCTCAGATAACGACTCTGTAGACAGATCACAAACTGTAAGGCTAAGGCCTCACACTCCGTGAACGGCCGACGCCTTGCTAACTGGCAGTGAAACTACATTGTAGATCAGTTACCGTACTAACTCACCTGTTTTCCTGAAACTCTCAGGGTATCTGGAAAAAAGGTGTAATTGACAGACTATTGAGCCAACAGAAATACACAGTGGGCGGAACTTCGTGGTTAGATTTTAAATTCTAATATTCTACAGTTTCTCTGAATATGTGTTTCCTGTTTCCTGCAGACGTCCAGCAGCTGGTGGTGGTTGAAGAAGAGGTTCCCCCTCGGCAGCAGGAGTGGAGCTCCAGTCTGGACCAGGAGGACCCGGAGCCCCCCCCACACATTAAAGAGAAACGGGAGGAACTCTGGAGCAGTCAGGAGGGAGAGCAGCTTCAAGGGCTGGAGGAGGCTGATATCACCAAGTCCACTTTCACTTGTGTCCCTGTGAAGAGTGAAGATGATGAAGAGAAACCTCAGTCCTCTCAGCTTCATCACAAACAAACTGAACACCTGGAAACAGAAGCTGATGGAGAGGACTGTGGAGGACCAGAACCAGCCAGGAACTCAGATCCAGAGAGACATTTACAACCAGAGACTGTGGACATCCCAAGAGACTCTTCTGAACCTGAGACTGAAAACTCTTCTGAACCTGAGACTGAAAACTCTTCTGAACCTGAGACTGAAAACTCCTCTGAACCTGACACTGAAGACAGGGCTGATTGGAAGGAGACCAGAGAACCAGGTTCAAACTCTCAGAAAAATAAACAAGACCCTGTCAGTGATTCAAGACGTAGGACTGGAAAGAAACACTTTAGATGCTCTCAGTGTGCGAAAGGATATCGCCGCAAGTCAAGTCTGAAAAGACATATCATAATTCATACCAGAAAGAAACCATTTACCTGCTTAGTTTGTAAGAAATCTTTTGTTTCGAGACGTTACTTACCAATTCACATGCAAATCCATACTGGAGAGAAACCATTCAGCTGCTCAGTCTGTGAGAAATCTTTTACACAGAGAGTACATTTAAAGGGCCACATGAGAATCCACAAAAGAGAGAGACCATTCAGCTGCTCAGTCTGTGAGAAATCTTTTACACAGAGAGTACATTTAAAGTGCCACATGAGAATCCACACTGGAGAGAAACCATTCAGCTGCGGTGTTTGTGACAAAAGATTCACACACAGTCATCAGGTCAAACGCCATAAGTGTGTTGCTCGTCAGTCCTCACAGCTTCATCAAACTCAAACTGAGGAGAACAGAGAGGCAGAGCCTCCAGCCAGCAGCTGGGCTGAACACATGGAAACAGAAGCTGATGGAGAGGACTGTGGAGGACCAGAACCAGCCAGGAACTCAGATCCAGAGAGACATTTACAACCAGAGACTGAGGATCACCCTGGAGACTCTTCAGAACCTGAGACTGGAGACTCTTCTGAAACTGACATTTTCCAAGTCAAATCTACAACAAAATAAGAGGACAATTAATCCTTCGACAATTCACATGAGAAAAATATGTCTGGCTGTATAAACTCTGTTTGTCAATGTTCATACATGACTTCATCTAAACTCCAACTTTATCAACAGAAGTTTTGAATATGTTTAATGTTGTTGTCATACTACTTTTCTGATTTATACTATAACCACTGACTGATTAATCTGTAGTAGTTTCTTTAATAATCTGTTTGGTTAATGAAATGTTGTGACTTTAAACTTCCATTGGGATGTTGTTGATAGTTCCTGTTGAGTTATCAGTCTGTTCTGGTCTAAAAGAAGAACCAATGACTTGTGTACGATGTTTTCAGTTTGATTCTGTTCTGTTTATATCATCAAACTAAAAGAAAAAGGCCTTTGAAACAGACTCACATTCCTGCATATTGTTTGTGTTTTGCAGCAGATTACAATCAGCTCATTTAGAGTTCAGATGGAGTTTTAGGATTATTCCTGCTTTTTGAAACTGTAGTACGGGCTCATGTGTTTCATTGTTGGTGTTCTGTTAAATGCAAATTTAAGTTATTTCACTTCAATACTTGTTCTTATCGAACGCTGAATTGTAACTCGTGTTCTTGCTTTTTATACCTGTCTTAATCTATATTGGCCTTTTTATATTTTTTTGTCACATGTTAAATTAGAAAAGCATCCATTTTGCTAAACCAGTTTAGGTAGAAATAGTGTAGTTGTGCTGTACATTATGGAATGTTGTGTTTGCTAAAATGATTATTGTATTACTAAGCTAATGTGCAGTGTATTTATTGGGTCAGCTGTTGGAGTACAAGTTATCCAAATTGACCGGCTGGTTGTTGAAATATTGTGCTTGTTAATGTGTTTTGGCGTGTTTTTGTTTTATTTTTTCCATTGTTCACGGGTGATTAAATGCTATAATTGATAAGTTAGTTTGACAGAATTATTGTATTTTTTTCCTGCCATTACAAAGGTTATTTTTAAAGTCTATTTCTATTAAATAGGAGTTAGATTTACTACACCTCCCTCTGGTGGATGAAAGTGAGAATTACAACAGCGCACTCTGCTGGTTGTACTAAATTGTTGCAAATCATATTAGGAATAATTAATAAAGGCATTACATAACACATTTTAGTCAGAACTACAATTACGTACTGGAATTTCATTTCAAGTATTAATTAATACATTCTTTACCATTTAGATAAAGATTACATGTGGATTCTAAATTAGAATCCATAACACATAGTATTTTGGCAAAAAACTGTAGTATATATAAATACATTGGTCTTTTCACTGAGGTATTGTAGTCAACACTTTTTATGACATTTGCATTATTTCATAAACGTTAGTGTATATTGATACACTGATTACATGTTTTCGTTATTCATATTTTTCTAACTCAACTCAGATTTTAAAATTAAAAGCATTACACATAATATTGTTTCATTATCACAGGTGAACATTGATACACTGTTTATTTTTTGATTTTCATTATTCATATTTTCATATTTAAAGTTAAAAGCATTACACATAATATTGTTTAATTAACTCTGATGTAAATGAATACACTGTGTATTTCCATCCATCCATCTTCTCCCGCTTATCCGTGGTCGGGTCGCGGGGGGTAGCAGTTCCAGCAGAGAGCCCCAAACTTTCTTTTCCCTGGCGACATCAACCAGCTCTGACTGGGGGATCCCAAGGCGCTCCCAGGCCAGCGAAGAGATATAATCCCTCCACCTGGTCCTAGGTCTACCCCTTGGTCTCTTCCCAGCTGGACGTGCCTGGAACACCTCCCTAGGGAGGCGCCCAGGTGGCATCCTAACTAGGTGCCCGAACCACCTCAAACTGGCTTCTTTCGACGCGAAGGAGGAGCGGCTCAACTCCGAGTCCCTCCCTGATGACCGAACTTCTCACCTTATCTCTAAGGGAGACACCAGCCACCCGGCGGAGGAAACCCATCTCGGCCGCTTGTATCCGCGATCTCGTTCTTTCGGTCATGACCCATCCTTCATGACCATAGGTGAGGGTAGGAACGAAAATGGCCCGGTAGACAGAGAGCTTTGCCTTCCGGCTCAGCTCCCTTTTCGTCACAACGGTGCGGTAAAGCGACTGCAATACCGCTCCCGCTGCTCCGATTCTCCGGCCCATCTCACGCTCCATTGATCCCTCACTCGAGAACAAGACCCCGAGATACTTGAACTCCTTCACTTGGGGTAAGGACTCATTCCCTACTTGGAGTGGACAGTCCATCGGTTTCCTGCTGAGAACCATGGCCTCAGATTTGGAGGTGCTGCTCCTCATCCCAGCCGCTTCACACTCGGTGGTGAACCGATCAGTGAGTGCTGAAGGTCGCAGACCGATGAAGCCATCAGAACCACATCATCTGCAAAAAGCAGTGGTGCAATCCTTAGTCCACCGAACTGCAGACCCCCCCCCCCACGACTACGCCTCGAAATCCGATCCATGTATATTACAAACAGGATTGGTGACAAAGCGCAGCCCTGGCGGAGGCCAACCCTCACCGGAAATGGGTCCGACTTACTGCCGAGGACCCGGACACAGCTCTCGCTTTGGGAGTACAGAGATTGGATGGCCCTAAGTAGAGACCCCCCTCACCCCATACTCCCGCAGCACCTCCCACAGTAACTCCCTGGGAACCCGGTCATACGCCTTCTCCAAGTCTACAAAACACATGTAGACCGGATAAGCGTACTCCCCAGGCCCCCTCCAGGATCCTTGCGAGAGTAAAAAGCTGATCCGTCGTTCCACGACCAGGACGGAATCCGCATTGTTCCTCCTCAATCTGAGGTTCGACAATCGGCCTGACCCTCCTTTCGAGTACCTTGGAGTAAACTTTCCCGGGGAGGCTGAGTAGTGTGATGCCTCTGTAATTGGCACACACCCTCTGATCCCCCTTTTTGAAAAGGGGGACCACCACCCCGGTCTGCCACTCCTTCGGTACCGTTTCCGACTTCCACGCAACGTTGATGAGACGTGTCAACCATGACAGTCCCTCAACACCCAGAGCCTTCAGCATTTCCGGGCGGATCTCATCCCCCCCCGGGGCTTTGCCACTGTGGAGTTGTTTGACGACCTCAGTGACCTCCCCCCGGGAGATTGGCGTTGATCCCCCGTCATACTCCAGCTCTGCCTCTAACATAGAGGGCGGAGTTGTCGGGTTCAGGAGTTCCTCAAAGTGTTCCTTCCTACGTCCCAACACTCCATCAGTTGAGGTCAACAACGTCCCATCCTTACTGTACACAGCTTGGATGGTTCCCTGCTTCCCCCTCCTGAGGTGTCGGACAGTTTTCCAGAACAACTTTGGTGCCGCCCGAAAGTCCTTCTCCATGTCTTCTCCGAACTTCTCCCACACCCGCTGCTTTGCCTCGGCCACGGATGAGGCTGCTGCCCTTCGGGCCTGTCGGTACCTTGCAACTGCCTCGGGAGTCCCCCGGGATAACAAATCCCTGAAGGCCTCCTTCTTCAGTCGGACGGCTTCCCTGACCACCGGTGTCCACCAGGAGGTTCGAGGGTTACCGCCCCTTGAGGCACCTAGGACCTTGAGACCACAGCTCCCCACCGTGGCTTCGGCAATAGAGGCTTTGAACACCGACCACTCTGGTTCAATGTCCCCAACCTCCACAGGAATGCCCGAAAAGCTCCGCCGGAGGTGTGAGTTGAAGGCCTCCTGAACTTGGGCCTCCTCCAGACGTTCCCAGTTCACCCGAACTACACGTTTGGGCTTACCAGGTCTATCCAGAGGCTTCCCCCGCCACTCGACCCAACTCACCACCAGATGGTGATCAGTTGACAACTCCGCCCCTCTCTTTACCCGAGTGTCCAAACATACGGCCTCAGGTCCGATGATACGATAACGAAATGATCATGGACCTTCTGCCTAGGGTGCTCTGGTACCACGTACACTTATGAGCATCCTTATGTTCGAACATGGTGTTTGTTATGGCCAATCCATGACTAGCACAGAAGTCCAGTAACAAACCACCACTCCGGTTCAGATCAGGGGGCCGTTCCTCCCAATCACGCCCCTCCAAGTGTCTCCATCATTGCCCACATGTGCGTTGAAGTCTCCCAGCAAGACTAAGGAGTCCCCTTCAGGAGCCCCATACAGGACTCTTTCCAGGGTCTCCAAGAAGGCCGAATACTCTGAACTGCTGTTGGGTGCATAAGCACACACAACAGTCAGAGTTTTCCCCCCCATAACCCGCAGGCGTAGGGAGGCCTGGGGGTAAACTCCAACAACGAAGCACCTAACCGGGGACTTGTGAGTATCCCCACACCCGCCCGGCGCCTCACACCTTGAGCAACTCCGGAGAAGAATAGAGTCCAACCCCTATCCAGAAGTAAGGTTCCAGAGCCGACGCTGTGTGTAGAGGTGAGCCCAACCAGATCCAACTGGTACCGCTCCACCTCCCGCACAAGCTCCGGCTCCTTCCCCCCCAGAGAGGTGACGTTCCACGTCCCCAAAGCCAGCTTCTGCCGCCTGGGTCTGGTCCGTCGAGACCCTCCGCTTTCACTGCCACCCGTCTGGCAGCGCACCCGACCCCATCGATGTTTCCCGTAGGTGGTGGGCCCGCGGGACAGAGAAGCGGAGGTGTTGCCCACGTTGCCTTTTCGGGCTGGGCCCGGCCGGGCTCCGTGGCAAGCCCGGCCACCAGACGCTCGCCGACGAGTCCTCCTTCTGGCCTGGCTCCAGAAGGGGACCCCGGGCTTCCTCCGGGCCGGGTATCCTCACTTCTTGTTTTTCCTTTCATGAGGTCTTTTGAACCAATCTTAGTCTGGCCCCTTGCCTGAGACCAATTTGCCATGGGAGACCCTACCAGGAACACAAGGTTCCAGACAACACAGCCCCCAGGTTCATCAGGGCACACAAACCTCTCTACCACGGTAAGGTGCTGGTTCTTCAGAGAGTAGTGTGTATTTAGATGTTCATATTTAATACATTTTTCATTATTCATATTTCGCTAACTCACATTAGGGAAGTAAAAAAGACTCATGTACATTTTGTGGACTTTTACATTGGAGGTGCGGTTGCCCAATTCTACAGACCAAAATGTACCCTTATCTTTGCCTCAGAGTGCTCTAAAAAATAAGCCGGGGTGCTCCAAGCATAGGCACCACATGGGAAAGAAATGGGGTCAGACGAGCTTTCGCCTCAGAGATAGAAAAATATTAAAGTTTTGTGATTGTTCGTGTAATTCATTAAAGGCATAGTGTCCAATTGATGGAATTCACTTTACAGTCAATTCTCCGCGTATTGTACTTTATTGTACAATGCATTGACATTTCAATACAAATTGAATTCCATTAAATGGACAGTCTAAAATCTGGTTTATATAGGCAGGAAAAGGGTTTCAAATGTTGGAGAAAGTGTATTAAATAGTCTGATACTTACAGGGTGGATCACAGCACTTGACAAGGGAGGAACAGTGTTTCAAATCTCGGGAAAAGTGTTTTTAAATGTATGGACGAGTGTTTTACCATGTCCAATTAATGGACTTTAATATGTATTGTATATATCCATGTATTGTACAGTATTGTACAATACAGAGACATATACAATACTAAATAAAGTACATTAATTGGACATGAAGCAGGCTTCAATAAAGCACTTGAAAAGGCAGGAACAGTGTTTCAAATGTCGGAATAAGTGTATTAAATAGTCTGATACTTCCAGGGTGAATCACAGCACTTGATAAGGCAGATATAATGTTTCAAATGTTGGGGTGTGACGATGATGGCTTCGGGCTTTGTATATTGCACATGTGTTTTTATTTTTGAAAAGTGTCCCTTTCCCCATGTTATGTTGCTGTTGATTGTGTACACCTGCTGCCCTGTGTTGTCTCCTCCCCCCTCATCTGTGTCTTGTTGATTGATTAGTGTGTGTGTATTTAGGCTCTGTTTTCCCTGTCAGTGGACGACTGGTAGGGTGTGTGAGCAGAAACACCGCCCTGGTGAGCAGAAACACTGGGCGGAGTGGAGACACATAGAGGAGAGCAAAATGGCCAAGATCAATAAGTGATGAGGTTATGTAGGCTACTACCTCCAGGAAAAAGACCGGGAAATACACCTCTCTTTGGCGGCTCCAAGGCACCCAAAGGACGGACTAAACACCTCCAGCATGTGTCCCTACCAACACATCCTCACTCCCAGGTCGGCCTATGTTGACGTTATGTCAAAACGCAAGGGGGGGGGGGCCCTTAGCGTCCATTTTCAGCTTTCCGGGATGTCCATAGACTTCTATGGACGCTCATGGAAGCACGGCATTCGTTTGTGTCGGCTGCCCCTTAAAGGCAATGTGAGCGTCCATTCTCATTGGATAAGGAGAATTGTACACCCGGAAGTAAGTAGTCCCCTTACTTGTCGATTGATTTTACAGGATATCTGCTACTACTCATCGACCTAAAAACACCAGATTATCCTTGTTGAATTAACAACATTGATTGGTTTTAAATTGTGTGCAATGCTTTGTATTTTTTCCCCTTCGATTCGGAGAAGAAACAATATTTTTTCGGAGTAGTAAACGATGGCAGAAGAAACACTACACTACCCAGAATCCCCAGCTATCATTTTGGACTACAACCATGTGCTCTGTTTGACGTCACGTGATCTTCAAATTTCTCCTGCAGAAAAAAAAAAACATGGCCGAACTTCGTTTTATTCTCGGTGGCAAATGCCTATTTTAAAGTTAGTTTTGGCCATTAAAATGCATTTTTGATGTCATTTGATGCTGAGAAATATGAGTTGTGATTCAAGATTATGTGTGCAGTGGATGTACATGATCTTTTAGTTTGCTAGTTATTACGAAGATTACTTCAGGAATTTGCGTCCATAACGTTTTCATTGTTACCAAGGTGGTTGCTAGGGACGCTGCTATCGATATTATTTCTGTTGTGTAACTGTTTAATGGTGTTATCTGTATTGCTACCCCCTTCCCCGTCACCTTGGAGTAACCTTCAATAGCACTTTTAAATTCGATAAATAGGTCAGCAGCGTAGTCAAAACCTGCTTTTTTAAATTACGACTATTGGCTAAGACCAAGTCGTTTTTATCTTTTAAAGACTTAGAGAGGGTAATTAACGCTTTTGTGACATCGCGACTGGACTACTGCAACGCTTTGTATGTGGGCATGGATCAGGCATCCATAAAACGCCTGCAGCTAGTACAGAACGCAGCTGCACGTCTCCTGACTGGCCACAAAAGGCGTGACCACATTACCCCCATTCTGGCCTCACTTCACTGGCTTCCAGTTCGGTTCCGAATAGATTTTAAACTCCTTTTATTTGTTTTTAAGGCCCTAAACGGGCTGGCTCCGGCTTATATAGCTGACTTAATCCAGCGATACACCCCAGCCAGAGCTCTAAGGTCTGCCGACCAAATGCTGCTGGTAGTGCCGAAAACCAGGCTAAAAAACTAGAGGGCCACCGAGCCTTCGCAGCAGCTGCGTCCCAGGCTCTGGAACACTCTGCCCTTACCTGTGAGGTCGGCCCAGAACTAGGGGCTTTTTAAATCCTCTCTAAAAACACACTTTTCTCTCTGGCCTTTTAAAAGTGAGCCAGAGCATGACATTTTTTCATTTTGTATTTTTAACTGTTGTCTGCCTTTATATTTGTTGTTTTTAACTTAACTGCTACAAATTGCAATATGTTCCGTATATTTTTTATTCATGTACAGCACTTTGGCGCGACCGAAAGTTGTTTTAAAATGTGCTTTATAAATAAACTTGATTTGATTTGATTCCCCGTCAATGTATAGTGTTGGTCCACAGCGCAAACATATTAGTTTAACAAAATCCGCATCTAAAGATAGCCTACATTATTTTCCCCTGTGCAATTCCAGTCTCACATCTCAGAGCACATAGTCATAAACAAATACCGGAAACAGACCGAAAACATTTAAAAAAAAAAAAACAATACTTTATTCCGAGTGTGCTTGCTTTTCTCTTTGAAAGTCATCACATACCGGCATTGTAATACAAGGTTCGGCTGCATTAAATATTACATATCTGCCGTAGTTCTGTATTTATAGAGCCCTTATGAGAAGACCTCTAGACAAACATGAGGAACTGAAAACGTGACGTGGATCATAAATATATCAGCCATTAAACAACATTACATTTCTTTTCACACAATACGTCTCCTTGCAGTATCAACACTAATTCGGCTGACTTTTATATTTGATCCAATCGGTAGATAGGCTGTATTTACACCATAAAGGTGCACCGCTGATATAAAGGGACACCTAGTGGTTAAAGCATGTTATTGAATTTCATTATTTTTATTATTACATATTAATAGGATCCCTATAAAGTATATTCATTACTCGTTATTCTGTACTAATAGTTAATTAAAGACTGTATATAATGACTATTTTGCACATCCCTTTCAAGATTTCAAGATTTTCTAAGGTTTATTGACATATCATATAGTCCTACACAACTATGGTGTAGTTCTGCACTGAATGAAAAACTTGGGTCGCAGGTTCCTCAATAGTGCATTACAAAACATCTATCAATATTTGTGCATACCTCCAGCAATGTTAACTATGTTGAAGCACTTATTTTAACTGATATTATACATAATGTATTATACTCTTATAAGATGTATGTAGATATTTAATCTCCGGCCTTGTCAGGTATTGAACAATCAATAAATAAAGACCTAAACCTCCAGGGATGTACACAGTTTAATACTGGCAACTTCTTATTATGGGAAATACGAAAACGTCTTGTAAAACTACAACTCCCAGTAGAGACGTGCCATAGAGAACATGTTGCGAAACAGAATAGCCAGCATGTGTAGTTCTGGGGACGGGGTGGGGGAGTTTTTGGACAGTCTGCCGTGGTTCCATCACATTTCAAGTGCTGTTCGAGAATCGGCGTAACCCTCGGGGCACACTCTCCAATCACAGAGCTTGAGGACTATCACGGGGTTTGTCCAACAGAGCACATGGTGTAGTCCAAACGATAGCTGGGGATTCTGGGTAGTGTAGTGTCTTTTGCCATCCTTTACTCAGAACAAATATTTGTTTCTCCGAATCGAAGGGGAAAAATACAAAAGCATTGCACACAATTTAAGCCAATCAATGTTGTGTAATTAACAAGGATAATCTGGTGTTTTTTAGTCGATGAGTAGTGCAGATATCACTGTAAAATCAATCGACAGTAAGAGGAATACTTACATCCGGGTGTACAATTCTCCGTTATCCAATGGAATGGACGCTCACATTACCTTTAAGGGCAGCCGACACAAACGAATGCCGTGCTTCCATGAGCGTCAAATCCCGACGCAGTTGAAAGCTATTTTGCGTCCCTTTATGACGCTGAATGAAGGAGCCGAGGAGCGTCACAATTGGACGCCACGGACACTGACCAAACGTCGCTATTGGACGCTTAGGGAGTGAGAGTGTGTTGGCCAAAACACATTAACAAGCACAATATTCAACAACCAGCCGGTCAATTTGGATAACTTGTACTCCAACAGCTGACCCAATAAATACACTACACAGTAGCTAGTAATACAATAATCATTTTAATAAAACACAACATTCCATAATGTACAGCACAAACTACACTATTTCTACCCTAAATTGGTTTTAGCAAAATGGATGCTTTTCTAATTTAACATGTGACAAAAACACAAAAGCCTCCTTGATTTGTCTTTCACAAAATGGTGGTCGGACAGAATGACTCTTGACCTCATGGGGTAAAAACAAAATGGATACTGATCAAATGTGACCTGTGGCCTGAAGAACAAAAGACCTCTTAATTTAAGAAAATGGAGGCTCGCACATGAGGCCAAACAGAATGGTGGCTTAAATGAACTGTAACAAATAAATCACATAAACTATTGCTTAGCAATATAACACAAAACAACGCTACTTGCTTTGAAATTAATACAAAGCTGACTTCAAGAAAAACAACAATTATATCAACTTAACGGCCTCGGCCCTCATGGTATCAAATAGCCAGACAGATTGGTTGTATAAAAGGAAAAAACAAGAAAACTCTGAGTCTTGATTCGAATACAAATAGCAATTCATCTACCTTGATTATATTATCCAGGACCTCAACCGTTTTTTAAACTATGATTGATCGAGTGTTGTAACACCACTAGTCTGGAACTAAAAAGTAAAAAATGTGGTGCTTTTATCCAGCATGTCCCCATCATTTTGCTAAGCTGCCGCACTAAAAACTCTCTCTGACTCTTTACAAGCAGGGGGTCTTCAACTAAATTCAACGAGGTCCAGTTAGAGAAAACCTCCCCATGCAAAGGTCCGGAACATCAAAATGTCTAAGTTGCTTCATGAATTAGTGTGATTATATATTGAAGTGACCTGTAGCTTTATCAACGTCTGCATAATCAACAACTGACTGCCAATCAAATAAAGAAAGTACAATTCAAAAACAACAATATTTATTGTCAATTAACATTACTTAAATACTGTGGATATGTGTAATGTTTAAATATTGAAGTTAAAAGCATCAATGTGGTGCACTTGAGAGCAACATTAAGAGATCTATGGATACATCTGTCAACACCCATATGAAACAGAGCTGTAGCATAATTTCCTTTTTGGATATTTTACAAATCACTCCCCTTTTAAACTCTATTCTTGTTATTTTTAACAACTTTTTTGTTGCTGTCATATAGTATTTTATACCTGTTTTTCATTTAGTCTCATTAATAACTATAATGATCATATCAAGGTGTGCCTTAACCTCACTGAGCTGAGGTTATTTGAGCCTCTCAGGAGATAGCTCTCTTCCACCTGGTTGTAGAAAAGCTCTTTAAATTCGTTAGCATAGCTAGCTAACCAGATGCTAATAACAACAGATCGCCACTGTGCTTACAACTAAAGACACAGCCACGCAAACACTGCGGCATGTGTACGGCTCCTTATGGGTATTGCAATATTTTAAGGGCTGGAGCGGCGTTCCGGTGCTCAGCACTCCTTTCAGACGAGACATATACCAGTGAAGACACGTTACGCTCGTGTTGTGTTCATGAACCTGTCCTTGGCCAGGAAAAACGGGTACTCGCTTGTTTAATTATTTTTGCGGTCTAGATTTCTTCTTCTTTTTTGAAGTGAGAAGTTGTCCGTCTGTCAGACTGATCCCCTCCCCCCCACCCCCCAAAACGAAAACTCTTCGGTTCTCCACGAATTACACAAGTCACCCAAATCAGCGTTAAAAAAGCGGGAGGCGCCGAAAAATCCCCTATTAATGTATTGATTATAGCTCCGGGTCCGTATAGGTCGGCGTCTGGGTCAGGATCCGGACCGCGGTCCGCCTGTTGCCGACCCCTGCTTTACAGTCTCGATAAGTATGTCTCTGTTAGCAAGGATAACAGCTAATGCATCATGGGGGTTGTAGTTTTTAAACTCTATAGAGATCCAGGGGAAGAAACAAACAGTGCCATCAAGGGGTGGAGCTACAGCAACACATGGGGGCAATACACACTGGAACATTAAATAAAAGAGAAAGACTAATCTATATAATAGAGAGAATAAATACATGAATAATTAAAATACTTATCTTGAGGGAAGAATTGGTTTTGTGACATATAGTCCATTAATAACAAATTAAATATAATAAGATAAATAAAATAAAAATATGTATTTATTAAAGTAAATGTGAATGTACAATAATAACATTAGAGTCTCAACAAGTTTATCTGAAGCCTGTTAGCATGTGCGGCTAACAGATAGCTTCCCATGCATAAGATGAGATGCACTTTATTGATCCCAATCTGGGAAATGATTGCGTTGCAGCAGCATAAAAGACAAGGCATTGCACATGAGAGAAATTAAAAGAGTAGAAATAAACACTTCTAAAATGTAAACATCTCCAAACAGAAATAAAACAGCATTAAAAAAAGAAGAAAATATACATTTTGAAATACCAATTTACAGTAAACCAAATATAAGTAGGATATTATATCATTAAGTGTGTAAGGAATGTAATAATAAATTAAACATAATGTGAAATGTACATTGGGCAAAAAACTCTCTTCATTTCATTTCATTTCAAACCTTTATTATTATTCAAACCAGATTCCAATTCAAAACATGATTGGGGATTATAAACGATATAAGGAACTCAAAACTAAAATGGGTCCAATAACAGTGCACACATTGGATCTATGGATTCAAGTATTGAACATATATAAGATTCAAAATGATGCAAATATAATACAATGGGTAGCTTAAGATGGAAACTTCAAACCTGCAAAATAAGATCAAGGTTTTAAACAATGGGCAGAGACAGGAATAACAGCTTGGTGTGTTTTGGTTAAGGAAGGGGGGCTGGAGGGTTTTGATTCATCTGAGAAGAAAAACACACATTGGGAACACATGAACTCTATAGATACCTTCAACTAAGGGACTGTTACACGAGGGAAGTCGGATCAGATTCTTCCAAGGAGTTGAATAATATCATCCAAATAACTAAAACATATCAGGAAAGAAACATAAGAATCATTTCAGCATTATATCAAGGATTTAGCAAAACATGACAGTCAACTAAATATATCACGGTTAGATGGGAGGAAGAACTCCATGTAGAAACACCAGATGAAGATTGGCATGATATGTGGAGGATCCATCATTCATCCCCCAGTTCACGTGGAAGAATCTGATTGGTCTCTTCAGAACACCAAAGGCGAAGAGGAAACAGATGCACAGTCCACAGAAGCGTTGGCGAAATTGCGGTTCTTTTCTGTTTTTCACTTTCAATAACTCTGAACAATTTGTATTGATCACATTTACCTTATTTCATTTCAAAAGAAACTGCAACTACTGAGCACATATTGTTCATCATGTCTTTTATTTTTTAACAATATGATTTGTTGATTACAGCGTACTGTAACTTATTCTGTATATCTTGTGTGTGTACCATAGAACCTCTGAAGGTAAGTATATTGTTGATGTTTATATGCATATAGTTATCTCTTTTCTATAATAGTTTCAGCTTTAGTGCGATGCCTTGTTTATTACTTGTTTCTGCATCTACAACTAAATATATAATAATAATAAATAATAAAGTAAATCTAATCTCATCCAAATAAACCTTCAATATTAAAGAGAAAGAATGAAATTAAAAAAGGCTAATATAGATTAAGACGGGTATAAAAAGCAAGAACACGAGTTACAATTCAGCGTTCGATATGAACAAGTACTTTATTTCTGCTTCCACCCTGATTCAACGGAAGTGAAAGGACTTCAATTTGCATTTAACAGAACACCAACAATGAAACACATGAGCCCGTACTACAGTTTCAAAAAGCAGGAATAATCCTGAAACTCCATCTGAACTCTAAATGAGCTGAATGTAATCTGCTGCAAAACACAAACAATATGCAGGAATGTGAGTCTGTTTCAAAGGAATGTTTCTTATAGTTTGATGATATAAACAGAACAGAATCAAACTGAAAACATCGTACACATTCTCTATATTAATAAGTCATTGGTTCTTCTTTTAGACGAGAAAGACTGATGACTCAACAGGAACTATCAACAAACATCCCAATGGAAGTTTAAAGTCACAACATTTCATTAACCAAACCAGATTATTAAAGAAACTACTACAGATTAATCAGTCAGTGGTTATAGTAATAAATCAGAAAAGGTAGTATGACAACAACATTAAACATATTCAAAAACTGTTGATAAAGATGGAGTTTAGATGAAGTCCATCCATACTTCCATCTTCACCCGCTTATCCGTGGTCGGGTCGCGGGGGTAGCAGTTCCAGCAAACTTCCTTTTCCCTGGCGACATCAACCAGCTCTGACAGGGGGATCCCAAGGCGTTCGCAGGCCAGCAAAGAGATGTAATCCCTCCACCGGGGCCTAGGTCTAGGTCTTCCCAGCTGGACGTGCCTGGAACACCTCCCTAGGGAGGCGCCCAGGTGGCATCCTAACTAGGTGCTAGGAGATGGGTAGATGAAGTCATGCATGAATATTGTCAAACAGAATTTATACAGCCAGACAGATTTTTCTCATGTGAACTGTCGAAGGACTAATTAATTGTCCTCTTATTTTGTTGTAGATTTGACTTGGAAAATGTCAGGTTCAGAAGAGCCTCCAGGGTTGTCCTCAGTCTCTGGTTGTAAATGTCTCTCTGGATCTGAGTTCCTGGCTGGTTCTGGTCCTCCACAGTCCTCTCCATCAGCTTCTGTTTCCATGTGTTCAGCTCAGCTGCTGGCTGGAGGCTCTGCCTCTCTGTTCTCCTCAGTTTGAGTTTGATGAAGCTGTGAGGACTGACGACCAACACACTTATGGCTTTTGACCTGACGACTCCAAGTGAATATTTTGTCACAAAAACCGCAGCTAAATGGTTTCTCTCCAGTGTGGATTCTCATATGTCTCTTTAAATCTGCTCTCTGTGTAAAAGATTTCTCACATACTGAGCAGCTGAACGGTTTCTCTCCTGTGTGGATTCTAATGTGGTCCTTTAAATTTCCTCTAACTGCAAAAGATTTCTCACAGACTGAGCAGCTGAACGGTTTCTCTCCTGTGTGGATTCTAATGTGGTCCTTTAAACCTCCTCTCACTGCAAAAGATTTGTTACAGACTGAGCAGCTGAACGGTTTCTCTCCTGTGTGGATTCTCATGTGTGCAATTAAATTCCCACCATCTGCAAAAGATTTCTCACAAATTATGCAGGTAAATGGTTTCTCTCCGGTATGAAGTATGATATGTCTATTCAGACTTGACTTGCGGCCAAATCCTTTCGCACACTGAGAGCATCTAAAGTGTTTCTTTCCAGTCCTACGTCTTGAATCACTGACAGGGTCTTGTTTATTTCTCTGAGAGTTTGAACCTGGTTCTCTGGTCTTCTTCGAATCAGCACTGACTTCAGTCCCAGGTTCAGAAGAGCCTCCAGGGTTGTCCTCAGTCTCTGGTTGTAAATGTCTCTCTGGATCTGAGCTCCTGGCTGGTTCTGGTCCTCCACAGTCCTCTCCATCAGCTTCTGTTTCCAGGTGTTCTGTTTGTCTTTGATGAAGCTGAGAGGACTGAGGTTTCTCTTCAACATCTTCACTCTTCACAGGGACAGGAGTGAATGTGGACTTGGTGATATCAGCCTCCTCCAGCCCTTGAAGCTGCTCTCCCTCCTGACTGATCCAGAGTTCCTCCTGTTCCTCTTTAATGTGTGGGGGGGGCTCTGGGTCCTCCTGGTCCAGACTGGAGCTCCACTCCTGCTGATCAGTGGGAACCTCTTCTTTAACCACCACCAGCTGCTGGACGTCTGCAGGAAACAGGAAACACATATTCAGAGAAACTGTAGATTATTAGAATTTAAAATCTAACCACGAAGTTCCGCCCACTGTGTATTACTGTTGGCTCAATAGTCTGTCAATTACACCTTTTTTCCAGATACCCTGAAAGTTTCAGGAAAACAGGTGAGTTAGTACGGTAACTGATCTAAAATGTAGTTTCACTGCCGGTTAGCAAGGCGTCGGTTGTTGACAGAGTGTGAGGCCTTAGCCTTACAGTTTGTGATCTGTCTACAGAGTCGTTATCTGAGAACTGGTGTTGCAGTTTCTCAGAGTAGTCGTTTAGCATCTCTCAACGCCTCGCTAAACCTGTACTTGGACTCATACAGGTGCATCTCAATGAATTGAATATCATGGAATAGTGATTTTATGTCAGTAATTCAATTTATAAAGTTTAAACTTATACAATACATAGATTCATCACATACAAAGGGATTATTTCCAGTGTTTTAACCTTGATGATTGCAGCTTACAGCTAATGAAAAGATAAAACAAAGCATTGAATATTACATAAGACTAGGGTTGGGAACCGAAACTCGGATCCAGATGAGAACGATAAGAAAATGCTGGGTACCGGGTACCCATGAAAAGTACACAATTTCGGTCTTACTTTACGGTTCCTAAACGCGGTAGACCCTGTATTCCACCGGGTCCGTCTGCGCCGCGGCGACTCGGTGGAATACAGGGTAACCAGGGGCGGACTGGCCATCTGTGTGTTCTGGAGAATCACAGAACGGCCGGTCGTCAGGGGGCCGCTGGCGGCCGGCTCGATTCGCTGGCGGCCGGCACTGCCCTTAACTTTTTTAAACGGCATCATGTAAGTTGCGCTGACAGGCGACAGAGGTCCACTGTTGCCCTGCAGCGAGGCTCCCCCACCCTCCCTTAGACAGTTGACGAGCTCAGCCACTTCATAACACCAAAGATGATTTGCGGTAAACGCTCTAAAGTGTGGCTCCACTACACTAAAAAAGAAAAAGACAAGGTGCAATTATTACTTGCCACAGTGCAATGCATGTGGAAAGTTAATAGCTTGCCACAGGCATAGCTCAGTTAAAATAAAGCAGAGCTATTGTGCAATACATTTGTGTTGCATACATTTTTTTTTTATTTGTAAAAATGTCAGTTAAAGCTTAACCCTTATGTGGCTTTCACACCAGCGCTTTCCCTTTCTAGCTCCGAGCGGGAGCTTTTCTGGTTCAGCTCCGGTTTCCCTTTCCAGCTCCCGCTCTGTTCACACCGCCCACTGCCGCCCCAGAGCTGCCCCTGCTGCGTCATGACGTCACCGTTTACATCGCTGATTTGCTCCCCAACGGAAGCCATTACGGCGCTCACAACAACAACAACTGTGTCGGGTCGATGATCGTGTTGCTTTTAATCACACGAAGCCAGAATAAATTGAATAACGACTTCTCCAACCTTATACTTTGCTCCAGAGTGCCGTGGTGCATTGTTTATTAATGTGTTTCTGCAGCATTTACCGACCGCTGCAGTGCTGGCTGCTCTTCCACGGGAGTTTATTCTCCCGTTAGCTCCCGGTTAGCTCACACTGCAGCGGCCGCTCTAAAGTATTCACTGTCCGACTCACACAAGCAGCTGATGCATATCCCCAGTTCCCCTTAGCCTAAGTGAATGTGTGTCAGTCTGAATTGACACTGTTTGGTATCACAACGCTGTTATGAAAGTTTCTCTGGTATCAAACGGGTGATGTTGGCATAGCAACCGAAGCTAAACTGACTACTTGCATCCGATAGCTGCAATAATACAAAACAAAACGTCTGCCTCTCTCCACAATGATCGATAACAGCGAACGGATGGTCAAAGTAAGGTACAAATAAACAGAATCACACGAAGCCTGGTTAGTGTTGCCTGACTTTATAAAGTGTGTTTATAGGCACTACTGCTTGTAGGCAGGCATGACAGTCGACCCATGTTCAGGGGAGGTGGGTTTAGTTTCCTGCACGCCTCGACGTAAGAGAGACGTAAGCGACGTCGCCTCTTAGCTCCAAAGCTCTTGCCTCTGGACCGACAATTTTTTGGAGCTGGAAATGAAGCGGATTCCGGAGCTAAGAGCCGGCGCCGCTGCGGTGTGAACAGGAAAACCTGGCGCTTTTCAGGCTCTAGCTCTGAGCCGGAGCTGAAAAGGCGCTGGTGTGAAAGGGGCATTAGATGCACGAGTGACTGGACCCTACACTCTTCCATAAGTGGAGCTAAAAGGACCCGTATTAGAATAATGTGTTTTTATGCCATGTTTGTCCTTTTGGTTAAGAAAAATCACTTTTATAATATTTAGTATTATATTTTGGTTCACATTAGAAATATTTTATATTTAACTTTTCACAATTTTAGAAATGTTTTTACATTTTGAAAAAAAACGTTTTGAACACATTGTCCCAAAGATCTCTGCTATTCTGAGACCCTACCAGTATTCCAGTCCCTTTTCAAAACTCATCTCTTCACCTCTTGTCTACTCATAGCCCACCCCCCATCAGTCCATGCTGGTTGATCAAGTTTGATAGTCCTATACCCCCCACCCTAACCTTCCCTTATATTGTAAAGGGTTTTGGAATCAAAACGGGGAATCGATAAGAACCGGAATCGATACATTTCAGAAGTTACCCATCCCTACATAAGACCAATAACTAATTCTGACCTAAATTCTCAAAATTCTAACATATCGTCAAAATCCTGACTTTTTTTCTCAAAATTCGGACTTTTTCCCCAAATTGCTGACTTGTTCTATAATGATAACGTTTTCAGAAAATCTCTAAATCCTGGCCTTTTCAGAAAACCTAAGAATATTGACTATTTCATTAAAAAAAAAGTTCAGACTTTTTTTCTCAAGATCCTGTTTTTTTCAGGAAAGTCCCAAATCTCAGATTTGTATCTGTAACTCTAAATTCTGACTTTTTTTTCCACAATTCAGACTTTTTAAAAAAATGCGGAATTTTGCAGAAAATCTCTAAATTCTGGCCTTTCAGAAAACCTCAAGAACAAACTACCAGTCCATAGTGAATTCCACTGCACTCACAACATCCCAGACAAGGTAGCCAGATCGCCGGGATCTGGACACAAAAGAACAACCTTCATTTCTCAAGAACGGGGAGTAAGACAAGGATGCTGTTTATCACCGGTCCTGTTCAACATCTACATTAACGAGCTGGCCACTATCTTTAGAACAGTCCACCTGGGCTCACTCTTCACAGGGATCAGGTTCCTGCTGTGTGCAGATGGTCTCATCCTGTTAAGCCCGACAAAAGAAGGACTTCAACAGAGTTTAAATATACTCAAAGGTTACTGTCAGACCTGGGCCATGGCAATCAACATCACAAAGACACAAACAATAGCCGCGTTCACACTGCGGTACTTTTCCCACAAAGGTTCATGCGAACTTAGTTCATGCGAACTCTTTAGTTCGCATGAACTAAGTACAGATCACGTTCACACCAGAAAAAGTCCCTGGGGGTGGATTAGGCAAATGAAGCCGCTGACGTCACTTCTTCTTCTTCTGCTTTGGGTTTACTGGCAGGCTGCAAACCACTTCACGCCGCCCAAAGTCCCCGGCCGGAAGTCCCCGGAGTTGGGGAAGGCTTCAGTAGAAGCTGCTGGGAGTCCCAGCAGCTTCTACTGAAGCCTTCCGAGTAAATCGCCAGAACGCCAACACCTCCTCATCTCCACCGCTCCCATGTTTTATTTTGTGTTGCCATAAGTTAGTCTCTCTGCGTTTCTGCGCTGGGCTAATGCTAATGCTAATAATGCTAATGCGAGGATAATAAAATGGCGGCTTCACAAAACTTTTTGGGAGTTTTACGGGGCGTGGTTTGCAATCCGCCCAGCCAATCAGAAATATAGCTCTTTTCTCAAAAAAGAGCAGTTCGAAAGTCCCTGCTCTCTAGCAGGGACTTTCGAGGGGGTAAAAAGGTTCGCATGAACTACTTTTAGTACCGGCTCTTTTTGGTGTGAACGCGATCATGAACTAAGTTCGCATGAACCTTTGTGGGAAAAGTACCGCAGTGTGAACGCGGCTGATGATATTTAAAAAAAGATCCGGATGTCAGGCAAACAACATTGACTTTACAATTGGGACACAGACAATAGAAAATTGCTCAGAATATAATTATTTAGGCCTGAAAATAAGTTCCACTGGAAGTTTTAATCAAGCTGTGAAGGAACTGAGAGAGAAAGCACGCAGGGCGTTTTATGCAATAAAAACTCAAATCCACATTCAAATTCCAATTTGGCTTAAATCACTTCAATCATTAATACAACCCATCCTACTCGATGGAAGCGAAGTGTGGGGCCCACAAACAAACCAAGCATTTGACAAATGGGGAAATCATCCAATTGAAAATGCTCACAATGAGTTTTGCAAACGCATCCTCCAGGTTCACAGGAGAACAACTAACAACTCCTGCAGAGCGGAATTAGGCACATTTTCATTATTAATAAAAATCCAGAAACGATCAATTAAATATTGGCTACATCTAAAAGAAAGTGAGCCCCACTCCTACCACCACAGAGCCCTGCAGCATCAAGAGATGAACAAGAGTCCCCTCTCTCAGCTGGTCCTGACACTGTTCACAAACAGGAAAGAGTGAGTGCTCACAGCCCGGCCATAGAAACAGGCAGGTACACAGAGAGAGAGAGAGAGAGAGAGAGAGAGAGAGAGAGAGAGAGAGAGAGAGACAGAGACAGAGACAGAGAGAGAGAGAGACAGAGAGAGAGACGTAAGGAGCATTTACTGGAACAAGTTGAACTCTGTAATCCCATCTTTCAAGGAGGTTGATGACCTCTCAAGACTGAGAGTACTCCTAGGAGAAGGAGAAAAGGCACATCTTGC